>NC_042493.1:107059467-107060580 GCF_005508785.2 Acyrthosiphon pisum
AAAATAAAATATAAAATATAAAAATCAATTATAACGTTAATTTTTTTGATATTTCCGGTTTTTTTGAACTGAACGGATTTTTTTTGAAAAAGGTTACTGCTACACGTTACCCCTTAATTGAACTTAGTAGTTACCGGTAATTGTTAATCGCTTCTCAACATTTAAACTTACAAACCAGGAAGCCGGTTACCAGACCCAAAATTGGTCATGGTAACTGGTTTCATGGCCAGGTCCTAAGTTTAAATGGTTGTAAGCATAAATTATTAAACGTTAGAAATCTGAATCAGTTAAAAGAAATGTGCAGGATGCACATGTAGTCACGTTACTACATTTTTACAGTCATAGACTATGACTTATAGTTACCTTACATTTACAGTTTCTTATGCTATTTGGTTCGTCCGTGTTGAATCGACCTATCGTAGCGGCTGCCGTGGAAAAATATTACGAAGAATTGTTGGATCTACTTGACCAAGATTTGGCCCGGGAGTTTGTTAGTATCAACCCATTATTTTTTTCACGACCAATTTATTTTACTGACCTAGTAGTTGAAACCATTTTTTGTGCATGTCTTTTAGAAAATTATCGACCGTCTATCGGGAACGGCGGTGGATACCGAAATCGAGAAAAGTGACTATTACGAAATACGTTTCATACCAGAAGAAATGGATCTAGAGTATCCACCCGTTGCTAGAGCAATGATGTGGGGGAACTCGCGGATAAATAATCGATTGTTGGAAGATTTAACTATTATTCAGTCTTTTGACTTACCGTAAATATTACATATTATAGTACATTGTTTATACTTAAACATATTATTCCTTTGTCCTTACAATGCAATAGTAGGTACACTGACTTCTTTACCACAAAACTATACACTAGAAAAAAACTCGAGTTATTAAACTAATTTTGTTTCACT
This sequence comes from Acyrthosiphon pisum, assembly GCF_005508785.2. NCBI lineage: Eukaryota > Metazoa > Arthropoda > Insecta > Hemiptera > Aphididae > Acyrthosiphon > Acyrthosiphon pisum. Next base: position 107,060,384 of record NC_042493.1, read on the forward strand.
ATTTTCTCGGTTACAAAATTGACATGGCCTATATGTTTAGGGCACGTCTGCGGTATTTCAGTGCCTATATATTAATTATAATCAGGGCTATGAATTTAATGCATTAAAAAACCTTAAAAAATGCATTAAAAATGTAAAAAAAATGCAATAAAATATGCACTTAAAATACCCAAAAAAAGGAATATAAAATGCCAAAA
>NC_042493.1:107060646-107064136 GCF_005508785.2 Acyrthosiphon pisum
GCTATTCACTGGAACATTAGAAAAAAATTTTTTTGTTTATTTATTGTTTAAAATAAAAAAAAAAAATGTTCATACAAGCAATTGACGGAATTTTGATTAAAAATACTAGAAAATGAAATAAAAAGCAAAATATGACTTGAAAATGCGAAAAAATGACCTAAAAAATTTAAAACGTCAAAAAATGCAAAAATATGCAAAATAAAAGTTTCATAGATGGATTTGTAGTTACATACTTACATAATTCAAATTATGTGCTTACAAAGCTATGTTGTACAATCACCAAAAAAAATGCACTTTCCTATAAATTCACAGCCCTAATTATTATGAATACATAGTTAGTTTTGACTTTTAATATCAAAAATGACAATAAATATTTTACCAAGTCATAAAATGTCGAACAAGCATTTATTATTTTATATTCGTTTTATTTGAACCGTGTTATCTAGTATAGAAATAGGTTGTGCTATAGTATTAAACAATTATTACAAATTATTAATTAACAATAAATAAACGAATAAGCTACCTCTTAATTATTAAATACGTACAAAATTTACAAATCCTAAATTTACACTTATAAGTTATAATCTAAATATATATAGTAAACTATTTAATTCGAAATGTTAATTCAAACCTAATAATAGGCTATATTTTGAAGCCAATAAAATAATCTAGTTATGATTTATATTTTAGAGTAAAAGGTATAGCAATAAGATTATTTGTATTAAACAATTTAAATTGTATTAATTATTGAATATTTCATCTTTAAGTTTTTAAGTACCTACCTAGGTACAGGTACAGGGTGATTTATTAAGCACACTCACCCTATCTGTATACTACAATTATGCGTATAAATTCAAATTTCATATTAAATTGAAAACAATTTAAGATCATATTTTCGAATACTTGAGATTTTTTGTACTACTTAAGGATGATGCTGTGACAATAAAAATTTATATTTTTCAAACAGGAACCCTCTTTTTACTATCAATTATGTTTTTTTTCGAGAATTTTGATTTTTATGTACCTATCTAAATCCAAATTCAAGTTAATAGTTTTTGAGTTATATAACTTTGTGTTCACTACTAAGAATAATGTGTAATTGTCAATGGGTTAAGTAGATTTAGGGGCTTAGATAATTTGAAAGTGTTAGTAATTAGCTACTTTACATTTCTCGAATTGCTATTGAAATATCAATATAAATTATTCGAGTATAATAAATACTACATCTAATATTACATATAGATTATATGTTTATTTGTAAAATTTATTTATTTTTTCGCACAGAATCATGAAAACCCAAAGAGGAGAACAAATCAATATAAAGATTGAACAATTAAAGGATAAATTTAAAAATTATTTAAGTCCTATATTTGAGGAATGGAAGCGCGTTGTACCACTTCAGATACAAGAAAAACTAATCCAACCACTATTTACAATCAACGAGAATAACACAATCGGTCTTAACTTTTCTGAAGATGTAATGATTTTCTGTTTACAATCAATAATTATCATTCACTAATTATTTTTATTATTTTTATTTACAACAAAAAGTTGGATGCCGCAATGAAAGAAACCAGATACATAATACTCAGTAATTACAATTTCAAAAATCCGATCTTGAAAATTGGAATTGATGACATACCAGAAGATGCAATTAAGCTCTATAAACGAGAAAAACTGATTTTGTCATATAAAAGAGATATCGAAGAAATTGTTAAATGGTTAGTGACATTATTTGAGCTTTTAATTATTACATTTAGTACTTTTAAAATGTGAAAACATTTGTAAATAATAAATGATATTAATTATTTCATAACTAATATATTCAAAGTAGGTGCCTAGTACTTACCTATTTAAAAATATATTAAATTATAAAAAATAACAGTCGCATGCAATTGTATTAATTTAATGAATCAAACTTAAAAATATTCAATAAATTATGTTTAAAAGGACTGTCGGACTATTTATAGCACATTATTAATTCATTAAATGTTGAGAGATTGATCATGAACCCGGCAATAGAGTATGAATTATATGTATGATCAAATTAGGCTGGAGTTTTTCCTTATCAAAACAACATCCTTTAAGTGATATTAAATTTTCTATCAATTTCAAAATTATATTCTAATAAAAAAAATGATGGCGAGTGGGTGTCACTCTGCTAAAGTAAAGTAGGTTACAAGCGAGTCACTGTAATGGATGAAATAATATCATTGTATACGAAAAACGATACAACGAAGTATATTTGTAATTTTATTAAATTATCGTGCATAAAGTAATTTATTAACTCATTTACATAGAACCTTGTTTTACATTTTCAATCCTTAGCTATAAAAGTAGAGCATTTAATACATTTTTAGCTATAAAATCATTTTTAACCCGTCGTTTGAGACGCTATGAGCATTTCGCTTACATAACTGTTCTTTTGGGAACCATTGGCTTCAAATTATTTTGTTTATATCGATATTTATATCTCATACAATTGAAAGCAACAGTTGAAAGCAGTTACTGCTGTTGATATAATATATTAGGAGCCTTAATTGACCAAACAAATAAAATTTTATTGACATTTATAAAAAAATAACTAAAAAATGTTTAATGTCCGTAAACAGCTTAAAACGAGTCAAAATATTTTCAAAATTTTATGGTGTATAGAAAATGAAAATATAAAATAATTCTGTGAAATTTTAATGTATCTACAATTTTCGTTTTTGAATTACAACAAAATAACAAAATCGCTACTTGAGAAACCGAGTGTTGTAAACTGTAAATATATGAACTTCAAACGCTCATGAAAATTTAATTTGACTTTCTTGTAGACGTTTTTTTTTTGATAGAGGTAGACAAACTTATGAGGAATTATCTTGAATTACAATTTCTCATCTAAGAATTTAAAATGAAAAATTTCTATGATTTTTTAAATCGAAATAATTTGCACATTTTCGTGATTTTTGCGTCAAGATTTGAACTTTAAATGTTAATCAAAAAAGTTGTGGCTTTGGATTTTTAATATTTTTCAAATGCCATTGTAACAATAGAATAGAAGCATCGTATTAAATATTCAGACTTTTTACTCAACAAATACAATTTTATTGACATTTATAGGAAAAAAAAATAAAAAAAAATTGGAAACTTAAAATGTCTGTAAACAGTTCAAAACAAATCAACATTTTATCGTGTATATAAAATGCTTATATAAACATTCAGTGAAAATTAAATGTTTCTACAATTATTGATTTTTGAATTACAACAAAATAACAAAATCGATTTTGTTACAAACCAATTTTGCGTAATAATTACTGTTTTTCCTTGTTTTTTGTTTTGTTTTTCGATGCGTTTTTGAAAACTATGGAGAATTTAAAATTTAAATTTAAAAAAAAAACACACATTTCAAAATCAATCCATTCATCGCTCTGCTCAGAATCTAAAATTCTGATTTTATGATTTGTTTCTTACAAATTACATTAATTGTTAATATAGGTATAATATT
>NC_042493.1:107064206-107087614 GCF_005508785.2 Acyrthosiphon pisum
TAAAAAAAAAAATTGTTATTATCTCTATATAACTATTAGGTACTAGTATTTATAATTAGTATTTATAATCAATGGTATCATATTAGATAATTAAATAAATATTATATTATCATCTTATAAATAGATGTTGTTTACTTAAGTGAAAATGACATGAACGAAGAAACAGACAATTATGAGTCTATGTCACCAATATCGTTACAAAGTACAATTAGCACCATTCATAATTTAACAAAAAATGTTTATGAGCGTGTAATGCAAACCCACGAAAATTTCCAAAAAATAATTACTCTAAGTAGTCAATGGATTGATAAGCCAATGTATGTGCGTGATAAGATTACAAAACGCATAACATTCGGCAATAAGTTGACTGAAATGAAAATCGCTAGGTACGCCGAAGTGCGAGACGCTAGTATTAAGATACAAAAATTGCTTATAGAAGATCTTTTATTATTTCACAACGTGCCACTAGTGGATCCAAATTTGAGTAAGTTTACTTCAAAACATTTATCTTTAAAATGTTAATGACATCCACGTGGTTTATTTTAAAAAATATATATATATAATAATATGTTAAACTCGGTTTCGTAAATAATGTTTTATTGAGAGATGCTCCTAAATAGGTAATATGAAAATTAGATAACAAACTTTAAAGGTTAACATGATATATAAATATATACATAATCATATACCTACATACGATTTGATATCTGAGAAGAAAAGGAGAAGAAGAAGAACAACAACAATAACAACAACATCTTCATCAAGAAGAAATTATTTATGAAACAGAGTTTAATATAAATCTTTAAAAATAGGTTATGTCGTAAACATTTTAAAGACAAAATAAATGTGATAAATTATAAGTTATTTACATTAAGAAGAAATTATTTTAGGAGAAATATTAGAGGAAGAAATATACGAAGAAGAAATCACCGATGACGTAGACAACGTAGACAATGTAGACAACGTAGATAACGTAGACAACATAGACAACGTAGACAACGTATACAACGTAGACAACGTAGACAGCATAGAAATTCAGTCAGAGACTGTCTTAGAAGAAATGTTTGATGAAGACAACAATTTTTATGGAGAAGAAATGATAGATGAAGTAGAACATCAGTCAGAAATTATTTTAGAAGCATTTATTGAAGGAGAAGCAGAAGATGAATATTACGGAGAACACATATTAGATTACATACATATTCAGGCAGAAATAATTTTATCGAACATCGAGAGAAAGTTATTGTGGGATCAATATAAATTATTTGTTGATGAAATAGTATTTACTGGGTTACAAGATGCGACTCTTTGCAGGTATAAAATAAATTATATAATGAAATGATAAAATATTACAATTTAAAAAGTTTTTAACTATATGAAATGAATACATTATAAAATAGTCTGTATACTGATGTCAGGATATATTTCCTATTTTTAAGGTACAATTAAGTATCTACCTATTTATGGGTATGTGAAAAATCATTCAAATAATAAATTCTCTTAATTTTTAATCTAGCGATTCCTAATCCTTAAATCATTACATAGTAATAATATGTTTTAAGTTATTGAGTTTTTCCAATAATATTATATTTCGCTATTTTAACATTACTAAAATCATATATTATCTTAGCGTATACAATTGTGAATAATTAATGTTGAATACCTGAAGTATTCACTAATTTTTAATTTTTCAATTATTTTGGGTGATTTGTAGTAATGTCTTATTTGTATATACAACAGCTCCCTATTTAAAATATTTTAAAATAATGATTTTAATCGATTACAGGGAATACCTATATTTTTGTATAAATATAAAAGATTAATTGTATTAAAAAAATTCTTACAGTCTCAAGTATATCAACGATGAAATGACAATTCCAAATGGATCTTTAGCAATATTTATTGTCATATATCTTCTCGATAACGATAATATCCCCCATTTTTCACCTAATCTGGAAATCGACAATGAACCAAATTTCTATGGATTAGTTACTTCTTTACTTGAAGACATGGTTGAAATGGGATCGTACATGGAAAGAGTTGCTGATAGCTATCCACCATATAATGTAAAAATGTTGATATGGTGTATGAATTTATTTAAATATAATTTTAAATATCAAATTATAGGTAGATATTAGGATTGTTGAAAAAGTGGTAGAATATATAGATTACATACTTGATCAAGTAAAAATTACAACCAATAAAGTAAGATTAAATCTTAGCTAATTGTACTCATTACATGTATTATTTAATAGATTAATTCCTGTTTCGGTTTTCCTATTTCAGGCTCTTGAATATTTTGTGCAGTATCAAGATTATTCTGCGCTATGGCTAACCAATCAAAACGATGCATTAGCATCTTTTCTATTATATGGCAGAGATCTAACATTGGAAGAACTAGAAATTCAATATGACGTTGACGAAAACGGAGATCCATTAGTAATGCAATCTTCCCCAAAACTGATTGATTTTCAAGACAAAGTATATGCAACAAAAATACATAAATTTAATTAGCTATATATAATATATTTGAGGTTGAACTTTATATTTTATTTAGATTAACTCGTTTGATAATACTTATCAAATAGTCGATAAAATAGATGAAATCATGACATTTGATTTTTGGTTAACTGTAGACATTAAACCATTTAAAAGGGATCTTTTAAAACTAATTACGAGTTGGTCAGATTTATTTAAAACCTATTTGGTCGACAAAGTGGTGAACAGGTATAGTAATATAAACCAGATAAAAATATAATATTTTTCTATCTATAGTTTTTAAATTATCTAGTTTGCGTTCGTTACGAGATTTCACAGTAGAAACCGATATCGGTCTTTTAAAACCATTAGAAGAAGGGGACTATGAAGGTCTAGTTAAAATCATGGGACATTTATTTAATGTTCGAGAGAGGCAAGATGAATATGATTCAATGTTCGAGCCAATAGGAGAAATATTACATCTGCTGAAGGTGTATGACGTAGAAATGCCGGAAGATGTGTACATTTTGAAGCAGGTATGATTATTTTATTATTGTATTATAATTTATAACAAAACAATAAAGGAATAAAATTCAATACATTTACTATAGATATTTATCTTAAGACTTAGCACATCTAATTCATTTACTTTTTAACTAATTAATTTCACAATGTCTAGGTACAATAAGAAAGAGACAATTTTGTTTTTCATTTAAGATACTGAGCAAACCAAGAAATGTATTGTTTTTACCATGGCTCATTTTGTATTTAATTTTTGAGTACAAAAAATATTACCTCTGGAGAAGGTTTTGGTATTAAATTTGTTATAATATCAAAACTGGGGAGGAAAGGATAACAAGTTGGGAAATAAAATACTCTTCTTGGTAGTTGGGAAAATCTATCAAAATTGGATATTTAACCAATATAATGTGACAGTTATTCCTTATGTTTTAGTTATTTTTATGAAATACAAAATTATTAATTGAAGATACTATAAACTTCCTAGCATAACCTAAAAAAATTATGATAGCTTCACATATAATTTTAAAGGTGAAAACGGGATTATTAGTTATTATCAATTAATATTATAGTTCACTTTGAGAATCTTAATATAGGTTTCATTCTTGTTTGTTCTCTAATTATGATAATATATTTTATTATTTTAATAAATCATAATATGACGTTATGATTTCTATTTAGGAATTACCGGAAAAATGGAGTACAACTAAGAAAAATGCTTTGAACGTTAAATCTCAAGTAATTCCATTAATTCAAATAGAAGGATCAATTATAATCGGGAGAATAATTTTGTTAAATGTGCGTGAAACGTTTTACAAAATTAACTTTCTGAAACAGGCTCAATTTAAGTAAGCATCATGTTTCTATTTATAATTAATTATAGTGTTATAAATTTCAATATACTACAACTCATAGTTTATTTTATTTAGTGCAAATTGTGAATATCCTTACATAGAGATTGATAATGCAAATCATTCATTAATGGAATTAGAAGACATGCATGATAAATTACTCTCTCAAGCTGTATTATTCGAAATACCACAACCAGAACCAAATATTTTATTAACAACTAAAAAAACGTTACGTGCCAATAAACAGCTATGGGATTTTGTGAACCTAGTCAGAGGTTGGATAGATGTGTGGAAATCGACATTGTGGAATGACGTAGACACAGAGAACATGGACATGGAACTTAAACGGTTTGCAAAAGAATTAAAAGGTACCTATTACATTTTTACATTTCAAAATGCTTAAATGTATATTTTCAAAAATGATACTACTTTATTTATATTTATTTTATTTTAAGTAATGGATAAAATTATTCGCGAGTGGTCGGTATATACATACATTGAAGACTTGATAAAAACTATGATGACGTCTTTGAGAGCATTAAGTGAACTACAAAACCCAGCAATGAAAGAACGCCATTGGGCAGAACTTATGAATGTTACAAATGTAATATTATTCAAGTTTTATATTTATATAATATACATTGTTATTTGATTTATGAATATCTATATAATTTATTTAATCATTAAATTATTCTAGGTTGTTTTTGCAATTGAGAAAACAACAACACTAAATGATTTAGTATCACTTAATTTACATGTGTATGAAGAAGATATCAAAAATATTGTTGACAAGTCTGTAAAAGAAATGAGCATGGAGAAGTCTTTGAAAGAATTTGCTGAAACTTGGAATACAATGTCATTTGAGTATCAGCCTCATCTTAGGACAAAAGTTAATTTGCTTAAAGTCGGGGAAGAAATAATAGAAGTCTTGGAAGACAATCAAGTCCAATTACAAAATATGCTAAGCTCTAAGTTCGTTGGATATTTTTATTATGAAGTATCAAGTTGGCAATTAAAGTTAAACACAGCTGATAAAGTAATAAATTTATGGTTGGAAGTACAGAGAATATGGGCTTATCTAGAAGCAATATTTATTGGTTCTGGTGACATACGGGTACAATTACCAGAGGATACGAGACGATTCGAATTACTCGACAAAGAATTTAAGGTAAATGAAGAAAATAAAAATAAAATAATATAACCATCAATAATAATGAAAATTGTTTGAATGATATTATATAAATAGGCATTACTAGTGGATATTCGAGCTAATCCAAACGTTATAAAAGGTACTAGTAAACCTGGATTGTACAATAAACTTGTAAATATACAAACTGAGCTGTCTAAATGTGAAAAAGTATTGGCACAATACTTGGAAACAAAACGTTTAACTTATCCAAGGTTTTATTTTATATCATCGGCTGATTTATTAGATATACTATCAAATGGGAATAATCCGGAGTCCGTTTGCAAGTAAATTGAATTAGTATATTAAATTTTTTTTTTATATAACTTAATTTTACAGCACGATTTATTATACAATAAATAAATAAATAATTAATTTTAATATAATCACAGACATTTGATCAAGCTATATGACTCTATGGCAAAAATAAAGTTTATTAAAGATAAATTAGGGGTTGGAATGTATGCTAAGGATGGTGAATACGTTGAGTTTGATGGAAACTGTGAATGTTCTGGACAAGTAAAGAATTACAATAAATTCCAATTTATATTTTTTATCAATCAAAAATTATTTACAATTATTAGGTCGAAAAATGGCTAAACAAATTGACAGATGTAATGCGTTCATCAGGCCGTCAGTACTTTAGCAAAGCAGTAAAATCTTATGACGATAAACCAAGAAGGTTATGGATATTTGATTACCCAGCTCAGGCAGCTTTATGCGGTGTTCAAATATGGTGGACTGCTGAAACCAACGATGCCTTTGCTCAGCTGGAAATAGGTCATGAAAACGCGCTAAAAGATTATAACAAAAAACAAGTAATTTTAACTTCTACTTTTAAATATTTCATTATTTAAATACTAATAAATCTTTTCGAGCAACGTTCAAGAATACTCAATGCTCATACTCATAAATGTCATCATAGTTTAATTGGAGTGCGCGCGTGCACTATCGCCGACAGGAAACATACACAAATATGCACAGTGTATATACTATAAACCTTTGGTACATTAATATTGTTACGTTCTTCAAACAGTGTAAACTGCATTGTTTGTCATTATTGTTATTATTGCAAGGACGTGAATCACTTTTTATAATATTATTTTTCTTCGAGTGTGAATTACCTTTTATTGTTGATATTATTATTTTAAAGGTATCCACTTTTAGGATAAGGACCAGCTAGCTAGTCTGCGCTCTTTTATCATTGTTGTGAATTGTTATGAGTTCATAATATTTATTTATATAATTTGTTCATTTAATTATGGAACTATACAACTCCCAAATAGGTGTGTTAAAGAATTTTTATCTGTTGGACCAGAATGGCTGTTAATTGTTTTATTCTCCTTGTAGAAATAAAAGGGTAAAATGATTATATTATCTACCTATTTATATTTAATCATAATCTATTTTATTGGTAATTGAGAAAGCATATTATTCTTATATACACTGAGCCAAACATATTGTTATGTTTTCAGATAGTGCAGTTGAACGAACTTATCGATTTACTATTGGAAGACTTGACCAAAGGAGACCGACAAAAAGTAAACACAATTTGTACTATTGACGTGCATTGCCGGGACGTAGTGGCAAAAATGATTCAACAGAAAATCGAAACTGGTTCTGCTTTCCAGTGGCAGTGTCAACTAAGACACAGGTAACATAATATTATATACCTACTTAATTTTGGAATCTAATATATAATTGTGTCTTATAAAAGATGGGATTTAAAAGACTCTGATTGTTTTGCCAACATTTGTGACGCTCAATTTCGGTATTGGTACGAATACTTGGGAAATACTCCTAGATTGGTTGTCACCCCCTTGACAGATAGATGTTACATAACGTTAACACAGGTAATTTCTAATACATCTGGATTGGGTCAGAATGGAAATTTAAGTGTATATTTTTAATAATATAATGAAATACAATTTGATCAAGTCACATTATCTTGAATAATTACATTCAATTTTCCTGCTTGTGCTCTATAATAGTCGTTACATTTAATTATGGGTGGTGCTCCTGCTGGACCAGCCGGTACCGGAAAAACTGAGACAACCAAAGATTTAGGAAAAGCTATAGGAATGATGGTCTACGTTTTCAATTGCTCCGAACAAATGGATTATAGAGTGAATTGATAATATTATTTATTTCTAAATAAAATATTTTTCTTCCTATTAACATAGATAATATTATAACATGTTTAAATTTAAAAAAAAAATTCTATTCTAGTCATGTGGTAATATATACAAAGGCCTTGCTCAAACTGGCGCTTGGGGATGTTTTGATGAATTCAATAGAATATCCGTAGAAGTGTTGTCCGTGGTGGCAACTCAAGTTAAATCTGTATTAGACTCCATTAAAGCGAAAAAGAACACTGTTTTTCTGTTGGGTGATAATGTTAATCTCATTCCAACCATTGGTATGTTTATTACGATGAACCCAGGATACGCGGGAAGAGCAGAACTCCCTGAGAATCTTAAGGCGTTGTTCAGGTAAGTTGACAAACATTTTCTAAAATTTTCATAATTTCATTCTTATTAATTTCAAATGTATTTATACAGGCCTTGCGCTATGGTGGTACCAGATTTTGAACTTATTTGTGAGATAAATTTGATTGCGGAAGGATTTCAAAATGCAAGGTTACTTGCTAGAAAATTCTTAACTCTATATTCGCTTTGCAAAGAACTCCTATCCAAACAAGATCATTACGATTGGGGTCTAAGAGCTATTAAATCATTATTAGTTGTTGCCGGATCGTTGAAGGTGACAATTTAATTATGCTATTATAGTTCTTATACCTATATGTTATAATTAAAATAATAACTTGGACATTTGTATTTGTTATATTTTCTATAGAATCTCTTATAATAAAATTATCTGCCTTAAGCGGCACATACACAATTGATTTTATTGATATGGACATATAGGGCATGCGCCATTGACGGGTCACTTAAATTAAATTATAGTCATAGTCGCAGTTTGTGACATAAAAATGGGTTGTAACTGTCATGAACAAGCGGCCATTTTTCTCAATGGTTGTCATATATATTGGGACTGGGGAGTAGTTACATGTGACGCGTGGTTACAGTATATAATTTAGTTATAGCTAACAACAGGTCTATGGTGAACGGATGATAGAGGTCACTGACTAGTTTTCTTATCGCATACTAAAATTAAATTGTATTAAACATTATGTATCTTAAAAAATTCAAAAATATGCATATTATTAATTGTCTTAAGATAAATATCACACAATTATAATTTTTTATTTTAGCGGGCAGATAGAAACCGTCCTGAAGATGAAGTTTTAATGCGAGCTCTTCGAGATTTCAACACTCCAAAAATTGTAACTGAAGATGTTACTATATTTATGGGACTTATCGGTGATCTGTTCCCTGCGCTAGACGTGCCCCGAAAACGTGATTTAGAATTTGAAAAGCAAATTCGACAAGCTGCAATTGACTTGAAACTCCAGCCGGAGGATAATTTTATTCTTAAGGTCCTTAAAAAAAAAAATCAATATACGGGAAATTCTATTAATGGTAATATGAATTGTTAATTTTATCCACGCAGGTAGTGCAACTAGTGGAGTTATTAGAAGTTAGACATTCAGTTTTCATAATTGGCTTGGCCGGTACAGGCAAGTCTGAGGTGTGGAAAACTCTGTATAGAACTTATGCAAACCTTAAATTTAAACCGCATTTCGATGACATTGAACCGAAAGCAGTAACTAATGACGAGTTGTTTGGTGTCATTAGTTCGACTACTAGAGAATGGGTAGATGGTAAGTGTTTGTGCATCAATATACTTTTTTTGTATGGTTTAAGTAATATTGTTTATTCTGATAGGATTATTTTCGTCCCTGATAAGAGACCAATCACAAATGTCTGGTGATGGATCAAAATGGATGGTAATGGACGGTGACATAGATCCTATGTGGATTGAGTCGTTAAACACAGTGATGGATGACAATAAGGTAAGGAATGCTTTCAGTCTTTTATAATGATTATATAGGTATGCTATGAATAATAAATGAATTTACATTACCACACGGGAACGAACTCTGTTGATAAAATATATACATTACAGGTGTTGACGTTGGCGAGTAATGAACGTATTGCTTTGACACCGACAATGCGTCTACTTTTCGAGATATCCAATTTGAGGTCCGCCACGCCAGCCACTGTTTCCCGGGCTGGTATACTCTACTTAAACCCTACTGATCTTGGCTGGAATCCATATGTTTCTAGTTGGATTGACACTAGACATAGTGCAACCGAAAAAGCTGTTCTTCTGGTACTGTTTGAGAAATATGTGCCTGTCTGTTTGGAAGCGCTAAGAACAAAATTCAAAATTATAACACCCATACCGGAAATAACACACATACAAATGTTGTGCACGTTACTCGATTGTCTTCTGACTCCCACCAATTGTCCCCCGGAAACCACTAGGGATGTGTACGAAACGTATTTTGTGTTCACTTGTCTTTGGGCTTTTGGTTCAGCAACATTTCAAGATCAGGTGCCTATAATTAATATTATTTTTTAATATAGTTAGCGCTCCATACTACAGAATTAATAAAATTGTATTTCATACAATATTATATTATATATCTGACGCATTTATAATAATAAGCACGTCAATTATATTTTGTGTCTTTGTAATCATAATGCTAAATTGGTGATTTACATACAGTTGATTGATTGGCGAGTTGAATTTTCCAAATGGTGGTTAACAGAGTTTAAAACGATTAAAATCCCATCATCAGGAGTTGTGTTCAATTATTTCATTGATCCTGAAACAAAACAGTTTCTTCCTTGGTCAGATCTTGTTACACCTTTTGAGCTTAATCCAGATATACCTCTACAAGTAATGATTATAGTATTATTTTATTTAAAAAAAAAATTAATAATTTTACTATATCATACAAATTGAGAAAAATATGATTACAATAACAATGTTTCTGAACCTTATACTATTAGATACTAATACCTAGTGTCCAAATGTCTCATAAATTATGATATTTTATGTTTCGGGGTCTTGGCCTTTTTGATATCAATAAACTATATTTACTACTTAAAAATTATAATTATTTACAGCAAACACTCGTAAACACAATAGAAACAACTAGGATAAGATATTTCCTCGACTTATTGGTTGATAAAAAAAAGGCAATCATGTTGGTTGGAGCCGCTGGTACTGGAAAATCAGTCATAATTAATGATAAACTCAAATCACTTTCTAATGAATTGTACGCCGTTGCAAATGTACCGCTTAATTTCTACACAACATCTGGTACTTAAACTAAAAAACTATATTTTTACACATTCATATAATTATATTTATGATTGGAAGTGTTGACCAGAGTCATTTATTATTTTTATGTACTCGTTTCGTAAATAAAGATTAGATAATTAGTAGTAAACTATAAACATTATGCTTATATTTATATGAATATGAGTATGAGTAATGACTTTATAGTTTTATACTGCTAATTGTTCTTTATAAATATAGTTAATGACAATATTTTCAAAAATGGATCTCTTAAAGCAAATAATCATACATATTACTAAAAATTTATTATAGTAGTCTTAATATTATAATTTATCTTTACTAGAAATGTTACAAAAGATTTTGGAAAAACCATTAGAGAAAAAAGCTGGAAGAAACTTTGGCCCACCGGCTGGTAAAACACTGATTTATTTTATTGATGATATAAACATGCCAGAAGTAAGTTATCTAACATTTAATATATAGTATTTATCATAAACAACTATTGTATGAATATATCGGTATTGTAATAAAGATGAACGTTAATTATATTACAATGACGAACGATAATTTGTATAATATCTATAAGTTAACAAATAGATGTGAACCTACAAATTGTAATTTTTAAAATATATTATGGATAAAAAAAATTTTTAAAATAGTTTATAATAAGTTGTAACAGATTGTAAAATTGATTTTAAAAATCCATAATAACAATGGTTTTTACTTTTTTTGGTGTATACATTTTTTAATGTAATTAAAGGTCGATCCTTTTGGAACCGTGCAGCCTCATACGCTCATCAGACAATTTATGGATTACAATCATTGGTATGACAGGACAAAGTTATGTCTAAAAGATATTCAAAATGTTATGTTTGCTTCGAGTATGAATCCAACTGCTGGAAGTTTTACTATTGATTCTCGACTGCAGAGACATTTTTATGTATTTGCTTTGGGGTAAGTATTTAGAATTGCTTAAAATTCTTGATTTACACTTAATTTTTTTAAATTTTATTTTGTAATGATAATTTAATGTACTTTAGATTTCCATCGCGTGATGCATTATTCACAATTTACACTTCAATTTTGTCTCAACATTTAAAAAACCCAGTTAATAAATTCAACGGTACTGTGTCAAAATTAGGAGATTCAATTGTGCAGTTGTCGATCAATTTTCATGAAAAAATTCTTTCAGTATTTTTGCCAACAGCCATTAAGTTTCATTATATATTCAATCTTAGAGACATGAGCAATGTTTTTCAAGTAAAATCATATTCTGTGCCTAACTAAAAAAGAAGAAATTTTTTACATTTCAAATATTTATACCAATATAATTTTGTTAAAAAGGGAATCATGTTCGCCACTGGAGAATGTGTCGCATCAACAAGTTCTTTTATTCGCCTCTGGCTTCACGAGACTAGTCGAATTTATAGCGACAAATTAATTGAAAAAAAAGATCAAGAAACCTTTTCCAAAACAATTACTGAACAAATAAAGAAATCTTTTAGTGTGAGTATTTTATATTATTTATTCGTTCTACATGCCAGTGGTTAATTGTTACAATTCAAAATTGTTTCATGCAGAACTTAGTAACTGAAGTAAGATTATTATATTTAACTCAGTATTTAACCCCCTCTATTATTTGGTAAACATATAATAAGTACATAATTTTAGTATAAAGACCAACCTAGGTATTATTTGCAGACCGATTATTTACATTTAAGGGTTTGAAAAATAATAAAAAAACAATACATTTTATATAATATTCATGATCAGATTCTGGGATTCATTGTGATTTTAATTTTTGATTTAGGAAGTACCTACAATTTTGAAATTAAATTATTTTATTTGTATAATAATGTAAATTTGTATAATAAATGTATATAAAAAATTTAATTTAATCAAACATTTGAACATTTATTTTTTTGTTATTTCATACAAACTTATATTCTGATTTTTAACATAATTAAATTAATACCATATTTACATACATTAGAAGAAATGATTGTATTATATTTTTTTTTTTTTCAAAAAGTGTTATAAATTCTATCCACTACTACTACCTTAAGTCTTAAACGTCTGTAAACAGGATACTCCAGAAAATGATTACTTGATAAACCCATTGATATATTCACATTTCGCGGACGGCATTGGTGATCAAAAATATATGCCTGTGCGATCGTGGCCCATACTGCAAAAATTACTAAACGATGCAATGAGGTCGTACAATGAATTTTTGGGGGCTATTAATTTAGTACTATTTGAAGACGCAATGTCACACGTTTGCCGGATAAATCGTATACTTGAACTTCCCAGAGGCAATGCATTGCTTGTTGGCGTGGGTGGCAGTGGTAAACAGTCGTTGGCTCGCTTATCAGCGTTTATATCTTCACTAGAACCGTTTCAAATACAGTTGAGGGCTACATATAGCATTGCTGACTTGAAAGCTGACCTAGCCACCTTATACATAAAGGCTGGATTAAAAAATATTGGCATCATGTTCCTGATGACAGACTCTCAAGTGGCCGATGAGAAGTTCCTTGTGCTCATTAATGACATGCTAGCCAGTGGCGAGATTCCAGAGCTGTTTGCCGATGACGAAGTCGACAATATAATTCAAACCATCGGCCCAGAGGTTTTATCATAGTTAGATTAGGTTATTAATAATGTAAAATTGACAATATTTATTTCTAGGTTAAAGCAAATGGTTTACCCGAAACGAAAGAGAACTGTTGGCAATTTTTCATCAACAAAGTGAGATCATTAATCAAGATTGTCTTGTGCTTTTCACCTGTCGGTAACACATTAAGAATTCGATCCAGACGATTTCCAGCTCTAGTCACGTGCACTTCTATCAACTGGTTTTATGAATGGCCTAAAGAGGCATTGGAATCTGTATCGTTTAGGTTTTTAAGCGATTTGATCGAACTTCCAGTGAAACTAAGAAGACCCGTATCTTTGTTTATGTCCCATGTACATAGTTCAGTAAATGATATGTCATTAAGGTATTTAATAAATGATCGTCGATACAATTATACAACGCCAAAATCATTTTTGGAACAAATTAATCTCTACATGAAACTATTAGTGTCAAAGACCAAGGATATCAAGCACGGGATACACAGATTCCAAAATGGTATTAAACAGCTTTTATCATGTGCAGCTCAAGTAAGTTAAAATAAAATAAGTTATTTATAAATATTTAACAATAATGTTCACCGTTAAAAGTTTCTTCAGTTTAGTTATTTTTTTATAAACATAGGTTGATGTTTTAAAAGTTGAATTAGATGTACAAGAGATCGAATTAACCAAGAAAAATACTAAAGCTGAAGAGCTGATCAAAGTGGTCCAAAAAGAAACGGAGAAAGTGAAGTATGAAAAATACAAAGGTATTATTATATTATTTTAAAATAAAATCACTAGTTTGATATTAACGATTATTTTTTTACAGCTGCTGAAGAAGAAGACAAAGTTAAATTGATTGAAGAAGATGTTGCTTTGAAACAACGATTGTGTGCCGAAGATTTAGAAAAAGCAGAACCAGCTTTGGTAGCAGCACAAAGTGCTCTAGATACATTAAATAAAGTAAGCGCACTATGTTGATAACCATCAAAAGATCTAAATGCATTGATAATAGTAAATAAAAAAATTAATATGGGAGACGTAGTGGCCTAGCGGACTAAGGCGTTGGTTGTGATGCCCACCCATGCCGGTTCGAACCCGGCCCCGGGGGCATTTTTCTTTGGGCAGTCATGGTGTCCGGAGAGAGATGCCGCCATCCCCCACCCGGCAATGGCAGAAACCTACGGGTACTCAACTTGAAATTCTGTCCAAACCTAAAAATGTGTTTCAACCAACCGTACCAACCGTACCCCCTCCTACTATAAAAAAAAAACAACGAAACAGCTAATGGCCATCGTTGCCGAGCTTAAAAAAAAAATAAAAAAAAATAATTTATATACACTATGTACAGTTATAAATTATAATAGTTTAAAAGTTATGAATTAAAATTGTGTGTATATATTCGCATGTGCATATAATTATTATTATTTTGTTTTATTTAATAAAATAATAACAACTGAATGTAAATATTTATAGAATATAAAGTATATAATAAATCATGTTACCGCCTATATTTGTATTATATTATGTGGTAATTATGTCAAACACTTAACTTATTTTTATTTTACCTTTCTAGAATAATTTAACAGAGCTTAAATCATTTGGATCACCTCCGTTAGCTGTAATAAACGTAGTATCGGGAGTTATGGTATTACAAGCGAAAAAGGGGAAGGTTCCAAAGGATAGGAGCTGGAAAGCTTGCAAGGTATCTATTGATTTCTATTAATTTAATATTATTAAAATTTTATAATTTATTTTAATTAAAATTCCAAATTATAGTGTATACCCAAACTTATAATTCATATGTACTAGAAGTATGATTTTTTTAATGAAAAAAACATTTTAATTATTATATGAATAAGTAAAATTAAAACAATGCATTTTAAGTTAATAAATTAAAATAAATTATACAATAATTCATTTACTATGAACATCTATACAAATATAGATTGGATATATTTTTTTTACTAATTACCGTATATTCATATTATACATATAAAATATACATTACGACTACTTTACTAATTAAGATAAATATTTGGTAGCAAACAATATATTTTATAATAAGAATTATTTTTTACGTCTTATAATTTATTTATGTATACTTAGGTAATGATGGCAAAAGTTGATGGATTTTTAGATTCGCTTATACACTACGATAAAGAGCATATACATCCGGATGTAGTTAAAGCAATACAGCCGTATCTAAAAGATCCAGAATTTGACCCAGATCTAATCGCTTCAAAGTCTTCGGCTGCTGCTGGTAAGTAAAAATCAAGTATAATTTATATCAGCAATATAATTTATCTAGGGATGTGATTAGCATAATTCTTATATTATAAATAACTTGAACTAGGTATACCTACATGAATATAAGTTATAATATATTGAGTATATCTCAATTTCGAAGTTATACTTTACATAGATTTTTAATAATAATACATTTAAATGTATTATAATTTGTAACCACCAACTTCCATTATTCAAGGTTTATGTAAGTGGGTAATAAATATTATGAAGTTTAATGACGTTTGGCAAGTTGTGGAGCCAAAAAGAAGAGCTCGGGACCAAGCAAATGAAGAACTGAGCGCTGCTAGGACTAAGCTTATGGAGCTTAGAAATATGATTATTGTTAAGTTTAATTGAGTAATTAATTATATACAATTTTATATAACCTATAATTTTAGGAATTGGAAAGGAAACAAAAAATTTTAACAGACGAGTTTGACGGCGCCGTAGCTGAAAAAACAAATTGTCAAAATCAAGCGGATGAAACATCTATGAGGATCGATTTGGCAAACCGACTTGTCAATGGTTTAGCATCGGAAAATGTCCGTTGGAAAGAAAGTGTTTCAACGTAAATTATTTTAGTATTATTATTCATTGGAAGGGTAAAACTATACACAATTTTATTCCATATTTTAGATTGCAAAAAAGCTTGCAAACTTTACCCGGAGATACCCTAATGATTTCTGCTTTTGTATCATATGTGGGTTATTTTACAAAAATATATCGTCAAGAACTAATTCAAAATGCATGGCTACCTTTTTTCAAAGAAGTTAAGGTAAATTCATCATATGCGTAAACAAGTTAAATCAAAATCAAAATGTGTATTTTATTTTACTTTGAGCTCTTTGCGTATTCAAATTAAAATAATAATTTTTCAGCCAGAGATACCAATTACAGATAATTTAGATCCACTAGTTTTGCTTACTGATGATACACAAATTGCAGCTTGGAATAATGAAGGTCTACCAAATGATAGGATGTCGTCTGAAAATGCAACAATTTTAACTAATTCTGTTAGATGGCCGTTGATGGTTGATCCTCAGGTAAGTAACATTATTATTTTTGAACAATATTTGATAAGTATTGAATAATTATGATTATTTTGTTGAATAGCTTCAAGGAATTAAATGGATTAAAACAAAATATGGTAGAGGCTTAAGAATTACTAGATTGAACTATAAAAATTATTTATCAGATATAGAAATTTGTGTAAGAGATGGGTACGTTCTATTGATCGAAAATATAGGTGAAAACATCGACCCTGTCTTAGATAACATTATTGGTCGAAACTTGATAAAAAAAGGAAGGTAAACAATTTTTCTCTGCTAAATAATATCTATGTTTAAATTATATTCATATTCAATTTTAGTGCTGTAAAAATCGGTGAAAAAGAGATTGATTACAATAAGCATTTCCGTCTTATATTGCACACAAAATTATCAAATCCACATTACAAACCGGAAATGCAAGCCCAGACAACACTAATCAACTTTACTGTGAACCGTGATCAACTTGAAGATCAATTATTAGCAGAAGTTGTGAAAGTTGAAAGACCTGATTTAGAAAAAATGAGAATTGATCTGACCAAACAACAAAATAGTTTTAAAATAATATTGAAACAACTTGAAGATGATTTATTACAGAGACTGTCTTCAGCTGATGGTGATCAAATACTTGGTGACAAGGAACTTGTTTTGAACTTAGAAAAGTCTAAAAAAACGGCTACAGAAATTGAAGTTAAAGTGGCTGAAGCGAAAATAACATCAAAAGAAATTGACTCTGCCCGTGAAGAATATCGCGTTGCAGCAACACGAGCCTCAATAGTTTATTTTATAATGAATGATTTGATAAAAATAAATCCAATGTATCAGTTCTCTCTAGAGGTAAACTATTAAGTTTAAAACAGGCAATCATATTTAAAGTTCATTCGTGGCATTTAAATTTATAAATTTACAGATTATTTTTATTTGATTTCGATATTCTTAAAAAATAACTAAATGCCTTTTTAGTTATTATTTATCTTATTGTTTTTAAGCTTTACAGATGGATCAACTATAATTTATTGCTTATTCTTCTCATTTTTATTTTAAAAGGCTTTTAGTGTTGTTTTTCAACGAGCTATGAGAGAAGCAGAAAAAGCAGACACATTACATAAGCGAATAGTCAATTTGGTGGATAATATAACTTACCAAACATTTATTTATACTAGTAGAGGATTATTTGAAAAGGATAAGTTAACATTCATCTGTCAAGTGACTATTCAGGTACATAATATACACATATATGATGAAAATGTATTTATTTTTCATAATTGTTAACGCTTATTGCATTGATTTTGTTTTAAACAAATTTTTATTAAATAATTTATTTAATAATGTTTTAAGAAAATGTATTTACTGTAGGTACAACTTCAAGCAAATAAAATAAAACCGATAGAGTTAGAATATTTGTTGAGGAGGCCAGCAATTGCTGGATTATCTAGTCCATTTGATTTTATTACATCAAATGTATGGGGAGCTATACGATCACTTGTTATGGCTGATGACGAATTTGCGTAAGACAAAATTTGCACTTTTAATAAATGCTTAACTTATTTTATGCTAATTTACCATAGTAAAAAACATTTATTTAAAAAATATATTTATTATTAAAGAGGTCTAGACAAGGACATTGAAACTTCCGGTAAACGATGGCAGTTATACATTGATGGTGAAGCTCCAGAGAAAGATAAACTACCACAAGAATGGAAAAACAAAACTCCATTCCAGAAACTTTGCATAATAAGAGCTTTAAGAACTGATCGAATGACTTATGCTGCTAAAGTATACGTCCAAGAAATTCTTGGTCAAAAATATACGAATTTTAGACCTCCAGAGTTCATTGATTCATTCAAAGAAACTACTTGTAAAACACCTGTATTTTTTATATTATCAGCAGGAGTTGATCCAACACGTGTAAATATTATATTATTGTCTATATCTGTTAATATGTAAAATGTTAAATAGGGTTAAACTAAGTTGAACTTTGCATGGATATTAATAATATTACAATATGCAATGTTTTAAGCCTGTGCAAATACACAATTTATTTGTTTATTAAAAGTATATTATATTATAGGATGTTGAAGCTGTTGGTAAAAAAAAAGGATTTACAATTGAAAAAAAGAACTTCCATAACATATCTTTAGGGCAAGGACAAGAACAAGTGGCAGAAGATGCTATAGATTTAAGTGCTCGGTTGGGTAATTGGGTTATGTTACAAGTAAATATAAAATAATAGTTAATCATTAACTCAATATTACATGATAACACTATTTATTTTTGAAAGAATGTGCATCTAGTACAAAACTGGCTGCCTTCTTTGGATAAAAAAATGGAAGCATCATTTGAACATCCACATGTCAATTATAGAATATTCATTAGTGCTGAACCCGCTTCTGACCCACTCTATCACATTATTCCTCAAGTAAATAAAAATTAAATAATATTTATATTTAAATTAAATTTTTTTTGTTTGTCTTTTTAGGGCGTTTTAGATTCTTCAATCAAAATTACTAACGAAGCACCAACAGGAATGATGGCCAATTTACACAAATCTTTAGATAATTTCAACCAAGATACACTTGAGATGTGTTCTAAAGAAGCAGAATTCAAAGCGATCCTGTTTAGCTTGTGTTATTTCCATGCAGCTATACAGGAAAGATCGAAGTTTGGAGCTCAAGGATGGAATAGATTGTATCCATTTAATGTGGGTGATTTAACGATATCGGTGAACGTATTATATAATTACTTAGAAGCTAACAATAAAGTTCCTTGGGAGGACCTTAGATATCTTTTTGGAGAGATCATGTATGGCGGACACATTACCGATGATTGGGATAGAAGGTTATGTCGGACATATCTTGAAGTCTACATGAATCCAGATCTAGTACTATCGATTAAAAATGTTCATATTGATACACGCAATACGGTTTAATACAATTTAGTTATTTTAAATTTTAGATGGAAGGAGATCTTTTATTTGCACCTGGTTTTGCGGCCCCGCCAAATACAGACTATAAGTCATATCATGAATATATAGATGATTTATTGCCATCAGAAAGTCCTATACTGTACGGACTTCACTCAAACGCTGAAATTGGCACACTCACTACAAGGTCTGAAAACTTATTCCAGACTCTATTGGAAATGCAACCCAGAGATTCAAGTTCATCAGGTGGAACTGGCATGTCAAGGGATGAAAAAGTAAGTTGGACTTCACTCGTGAAAAAAATCAAATTTATTGCACATATAATAATGAATGGTATTCAATTTATTTCTAGGTTAGACAAGCTTTGGACGACATTCTTGATAAAGTGCCAGAACCGTTTAATTTAATAGATATGATGAGTAAGGTCGAAGATCAAACACCATATGTTATCGTTTCATTCCAAGAATGTGAACGTATGAATGGGTTAATGAATATAATTAGAAGGTCATTAAAAGAGCTACATTTAGGATTAAAGGTATAATTTATATTTGTTTGATGATTTAATAAAACAGTGAACAGGAGATAGCAATCATAGTATTATAGTGTTTATTATTATGTTATTTTGACTTTCTTCTAATTGATGATCTATACTATACGTGTCCAAAATAATTTAGGAATTCTCTTTATAGCTTATAATATTGAAATGTATAATCAACTGAATCATTCAACAATTAGAACAATGTCTTTCTATCAATTCTACAATAGACATTTTATGTCTTTTTTTATGCAATCCTAAACCACTATGAGAGATAAAAAATAGTTTAGAATCCAAACAATAACTAGAAAAAGGTATGAGGTTGTTTTTGTGACAAAGCACACAACAAATAACGAAACAAATAATAGTACAGCATTTGACATATTATTAGGGCTCGACAATTGTAGAAGTTGCATATTTCTATATATTCTTGATTTCTAGCAAACTAAGCTAGAAATCCGAGCAGTAAAATTGTGAGTATAATGCATACTTCTTCAATTTTACTAGAAAAGTGCATAGTTCTTAATTTTTATACGCATATTATACATATTTAATATTTTCTTTTCTTTTTCTTTCTTAAGCTGTGTATATTAATAATAATATTGGATATTATAAAACTCAATATTAATTAATGTAGGTATTTTTGTTACTATCGCAGTCAACTTTATTTGACGACAATGGTGTGATTCGCATTTAACCTCTATCGGCCTAATGTAAAATTGCTTGGACGTGCGTTAATTAATAATAATAATAATAATATTCCGATGTACTATCTTTTCGTAAATTCTTTAACTATTTTCTTGTCAAAATGGCACAGTTTTCGTCATATTTTAAGTATTAAAAATTTATTTTTCCAAATTTTACATTTTTTTAGAGAAAATTAATAATAATATAAAATGTTTTTTTTTTTAATTTTGAATATTTATTAAAATTGTTTTCGTATTTGACATTTTTTCAAGTATATTTTACAATTTTTCGTGTATATTTTTCCTTTTTATCGCCTATAACTTCTGAGCTCTACATATCGTTATTATAATTAAAATCTTTTTCCATATTTCTATTTATATATGTTCTTCTTTATTCACATTTATTGAATTTATATATTAATACGTAAATGGTATTTCATAAAATTTAGGGTGAACTGACAATAACAGCAGACATGGAGGCGTTAGAAGAATGTTTGTTCATGGACAAAGTGCCGCCTGGCTGGGAAAAACGTGCTTACCCATCTTTATTACCTTTAGCAGCTTGGTATGCAGATTTATTGATGAGGTTACGTGAACTAGAAGCTTGGGTTAGCGAATTTCAGGTAAACTATGACTTATTAACTAAAAAATAAGAAATTATTAATAATATTATAGACATATTCGACTACTTTTTATCGTAGCTTCCATCGTCGGTATGGTTAGGTGGATTTTTCAACCCACAATCATTTTTAACTGCTATAATGCAGAGCACTGCTCGAAAAATGATATGGCCTTTAGATAAGATGTGCTTGCAATGTGATGTAACAAAAAGATACCAAGAAGAAATCACGTAAGCAAACAAATAATCCTCAAAATCGAGAAAATTAATATTGAATATTCTAAAACTATAAATCACGTTTATGTATTGTCTTTTGTTTTTAGGGTAGCACCCAGAGAAGGTGCCATGATTAATGGATTGATATTAGAAGGTGCTCGTTGGGACTTAACCGCAGGTTGCATTGTGGAATCCACTCCGAAAGAATTGTTTCCAATAATGCCAGTAATACACGTTAAAGCTATAATCAAAGACAAACAAGATTTGAGGAATATTTATGATTGCCCAGTCTACAAAATCAAACTTAGAGGGCCAACATACGTTTGGACGTTTAATTTAAAAACGCGACAAAAACCATCCAAATGGATTTTAGCTGGTGTAGCAATACTACTTAGTGTATAGTTGTTCAAACATAGTACCAAATATATGTAAATTTAAATTGAAGTTATGTTAATGTTTATTTAGTTCGATGATTATAAATAATTAATATAACTAATTCAATTTTCATGTTGAGCCAAATATTGTTTTATACAATGAAATAATGAAAACTGTAAAGGTTAGAGCATTAGGTTGTCTATTCATTCGTTATTGATTTGAAGAAGTTTTGATATTTTTTCTGTTTACCTAATTATACAGTTTGAAATTTAGTTATATGTATTGTTATTCTAATTTTAGTGGTACAGTTTTGTTATAATTATATTTGAATGTGTTTTGTATTATAAAAATGTGACATATCATGAATATTTAAACGCCAAAAGATAATTAAATTTTGATTCCTGATTGTACATAGATAATACCCTATGAGTGTAATGGACACAGGTACAGTGTTGAGCAGTATCTAGATAAAACTACAGCATCTTTATCTCATCTAGATAAATAAAATATTAGGTACCTATCTGATTGTCATCTGAGATAAACTGTATACATATCCTCCAATTTCATAATTAGAATAGCAGTGATTGTATCAGAATTTCTATTCCTTGATTTCATTTCTTTTGATTTGGCTACTCGTAAAGCATTACTTGATGGGATAATGGGAGGTTCTGACTCGCCTAAAGTAAATTGAAATACATTTGTTAAAGTATTCTACTTGTAATTTAAGGTTTCAATATTTTAAATTCTGAACAAAGTAATGAATGTATTGATAATACAATTATGTGTTTTTTAAAATTTTTATTTTGTTGGTCATCATATTTTACAGCAGTAAAAGTGCTCGGAATTTAAGTTTCAGGTTTTTGGTAGAAAATTGTATCTATTTGTCAAACAAATCGATTTTTATATTTTGCTATAACTTAAACACTCAATACAGTAAATACTTAAAATTTTTACCAACATTTTAATTTCACATTTACAAGGCATAATTTTAAAAATATTTCGCAAGTTTTTAATCTGTATTTAGTTATATGAATTTGAAATATTTTATTTTTTTTAAATGTTGATAAATGAAATTATTTTCGATCAACTACCTAGAAATTATAAAATAATTATTGTCCTTATTAGACTGCTAATTCAAATAATTAAGCTTTATATCAGGATATTATTAAATGAGTATTTTAAGTTAGAATTGTTAAAAAACTTGTAAACATTTTCGTATTAATAATAGAAAATATATCCAAGGCTGACATCATCTGCGTTCAGAATCGTTTTATATAGTATTTAAATTACTAAATTACAATTAAAAATCATTTAATATATTTACACATCCACTAAGTTCATTGTACACATCCTATAGAGCAGGCCGGTACCCACTTACCCGTTTGTTATGATTTATGATTTTAATTATTTTAAAAAAATTTTTTAGATTCTGAGTGGAACGATGAATGTATTGATTTTACAATGATGTGTGTTTTTTTATTTTTTTATTTATTTTTTTATTTTTTTTGTGTCTGTGTACACGATAAGTAGTCGAAATAATGCTTCGGTTTTCAACTTCAGTATCTTGTTCGATCAGAAAGTGAATATCGTTGGTGCATTGGGGAGGTCAAAATTTAAATTTCCCAGTAGTTTTCAAAAGTGCCGGGAAAAACAAAAGAAAAATTAAGAAAACGGGAATTTTTACGCAAAATCGATTTTTCATAAAATTGAATTTGGTTTTTGGTGTAACATTAAAAAAAATGACCGTAGATACATGAATTTTGACTGATTGTTTATCTTAGCATTGGATAAA
>NC_042493.1:107088669-107098213 GCF_005508785.2 Acyrthosiphon pisum
CGCTCTGAGTCGTTTTTGTTAGGCAGGGATATTATATCATTGAATTCAAATTTAATACGATCCAGTATACAGTGACCCACTTCTAACCTACTGTACAGCAGAGCGACATCCACTTACCCACCTTTTTTTTTATTGTTTTTTTTTTTCACGCTATGCGCCTTTAGAATCAAAAATAAAGGTGGGCAAGTGGATGTCGCTCTGCTGTACAGTTCCCATTTTTTTCCGTATTTTTTTTTTCTCGGCGCTTTTGAAAACTACTGGTGAATTCGTACTTTGACCGCCAAAGTATCAACTAGATTCACTTTCCTATCAGAAAATATACTGTTGAAGAAAATATAAGCATTTTTACTGTCCTAAGAAGTGGCGAGAGACACAAAAAAAAAAACTATAGTAAAATAATAAAACACCTCATTGTAAAATCAATAAATTCATCGCTACCCTCAGAACCTAAAACGGAAAATTAAATTAACGTTAAACTGGAAAGGCAAATAATGTTTAAATACCTGGAAACGAAAAAACCATAATTTTATGTTGAATTCAAGCCCCGATCGTTACACCCAAAAACAATTTTATGATAATATCCCAAACAGTTGAGTATTTTATAGTTTGTATTGTTAATGGACATACTAGCTGCAGGTATTTTTTTTTTAATTTTCGATACATTTATTTTCAAATTGTATTACCTGATACCCGTTTAAGGATGACAAAATTAAATATATTTACAGAAATTTAGCAATTCACCTTGTTCCATTAAACGTAATGCTTCTTCTTCTCTAAAGAGTTCAGAAGATTTTCCTTGATCCAACATATTTTGTAAGGTTATTTCTTTAATCGCATGTGTCATTCGGCGTTTTTGGTTCTTAACATGAGAACCACAAAAATTACCCACATATTTACATTCAACTAAAACTCTAAAAGAAATAAATATCACTAAACAAAATGTAATTAATTCCGAATACAAATTAAACAAGTAGAATAAATAGTTATTACCTAGAATTTGGCGAAGGCTTATGACCAACAATCCCTTTGAAATTAGAATTACACATTTTACACCTTCCAACAATACATAAATACACCTTTCCAATTGGATATACTTTGGATAAAAAACTGATTTGAATAAAAAACAGTTAAGTAAAAAACAATCCTAAATCGGATAAAAAAATCTAAATTGGATAAAAGTCTGATATGAATAAAAAATTAACTTGAATAAAATACAGTTAAGTAAAAAAACAATACTAAATCGGATAAAATAATCTAAATTGGATAAAAAAAGTCTAAAAGGAATAAAAAAATTAATATGAATAAAAAACCATTTTTGATTGAAAAATATAAATAGAATAACCTTGTTGAAAAAAATCCTAAATCAGATTTAAAAAAATCATATGAATAAAAAAAAATTAATTTGAATAAAAAACAGTTAATTAAAAAATCTAAATATAATAAAAGCCTGGTTGAATAAACACCTAAATTAGGTGCAAATTCAAAATTTGGGCATTTCCCCAGCCCCCCCACCAAAATTTTGATTTTAAAAAAAAACTAAATCTCTACAAACGAAAAAAATTCGATTACAAACCAATACAAACCGGCTACAAACGATTGGTGAAAAAAAAAATGAAAATTCAAAATTGGGGGGGCTGGGGAAATGTACCTGGAGACCCCAGCTACAGAAGCATTAGTTTTTATGTTAGTTGGATTAAATGGAAAGTGGAAACATCCGATTGGTTACTTTTTACAATCTAAAAGTACTGCACTACTGCAGTGATACAAGCTGGTCTTATAACAACCGCAATTACAATGGCAAATAATGTTGGTGTTCGAGTTAGGGGTGTAACATGTGATGGCACCAGTACTAACTTATCCACTATGACACATCTTGGATGTAAACTTCATGGGTCATATGGTGAGTTAGTAGAATATTTTTATATTCCTGGCATAGATCGGAAGGTAAAAACTATCTATAATAAAAATGAACACTGTATAATTTATTTATTTTTATGTTATTTAGATTTATTATATACCAGACGCATGCCACAATATTAAATTAGCAAGAAATGCCCTTGGTACTTACCGAAAATTTAAAAGTGTTGATGGCATATAATTGATTGGACATTTATCCAAGATATTAATAAAGGTATATTAAAAGATTAGATTTACTTCATTTCACAAATATCTTATTATATAAAATATAGTATAATAATGATTCTGTACTTCATTGATATAGCCCAAGAGAACATAGGGTTGCACTTGGCTAATAAATTAACATCAGCTCATATTGATTGGCGGAAAAACATAATGAAGGTGAAAATGGCCGCACAGACCTTAAGCTCGTCAACTGCTGATGCAATACAATTCCTTAGGTCGTTAGAAGAATCTACATTTAAAAACAGTAAGTTTTAATTATAATCAGTAATTCAGTATAAGTACAGTTATTTTAATTTACTATAGGTGAAGCTACTGAACAATTTATTAGGGTAATAGATAGAATATTTGACTTTCTTAATACCCGTAACCCCTTTGGTAAAGGATTTAAAAAACCATTATACAGAGACAACATTAAAGAAGTGGAAAATATGATAAAACCTTTGGTAGACTATTTGTTAAGTCTAACAGATATTAAAGGAATCCCAATTCATTCAACTCCTAGGAAAACATTTGTGATCGGTCAGTGATTATATTTGTTGGAATTATAACGTAACATGTATTATTTTGTATATTTATATCATTATACTCATTATTATATTTATATTTGTAGGTTTTGCTGTAGCTGTCAAATCAATATTAAACTTGGCTAAAGAACTCTTTATTGTTACTGATTATAAATATCTTTTAACATACAAATTTTCTCAAGACCACTTAGAAATATTTTTTTCTAAAATAAGGCAAAGGTTTGGTCACAATAATAACCCTAATGTTCTGGAATTTCGAACAGCTGTGAAACAATTGTGTTTAAAGAATTTAATAACTTCATCTTATGCTGCAAACTGTGTTGCATTAGATAATTCATGTTATGACAGCATTTTTGAAATACGTTGGAAAAAAAGAAAATCTGAAGAAATTATTGAAAATGATGATGAAGAAATACCAGACTTACTTTCTTTTGAAAATGATAGTGTTAACATAAATATTCTTAAAGATAATATTTTATACTATATTAGTGGATTTATAGTAAGAACCATTTTTAAGAAAATAGAATGCCCTACGTGTACTGAAAGTTTACTAGAAAGAAAAACTACTATAGATCATAATTATAGTCATAAAAATTCTTATTCGGCTCTAGTTAATATTAAAAATAGGGGAGGACTAGTAGGTACGGAGTTCAACTGATGTATTAAAAATCGTGAAATTTGTTGAACATACTCTTATTCAACTCACAGATAATTTTAAACATCTAAAATTGGGTTCATATTCTAAAATTGTTATTCATACTAAGAACTATGTCTACAATAATAATGTATTTAAAAATTTAAGTTGTTTGGATGATTATTTTCTAGAAAACCATAAATTACATTTAGTATCTTTAATTTGTAAGGAATATCTCAAAATACGTCTGCACTATATTGCTAAATCTAAAGATGAACAAGTTAGCAAACGACGTGTCTTAACTAAGCTGATTTTATTTAATAACCAATAAATAATTATGTTTAAACTTTATTAATAATATTTTTTTGTTTCATATTCATGAATCTATTGTACCTATTTACTTTGTATTAACATTTTTATATTTGTATTCTATAATAATATTATAATATAGTAAATTTAAAATATATATCTCCTTATACCTGAATTATAAATTTGAATAATCATTATTCTTTGAAATTAATTGAGTATGATATGAAGTGATTTGTATATTATGAAGTTAATTATTGTATTGTATTATTATTATTAATTAACTGATATATAATTATATAAAGTAACTTAATATATCTGTGTATGTAACTGATGTTACACGGTTAAAATTATTTCACGAGACCACGCTATACCATTCAAGTTATTTAATAAGTCCCAAATAGTTGCTATAATATGCATTTATTGATCTATATTTGTAAGATTTATTATATATATAGTTATGGTTTGAAATTGAATGCGTGTTTAAATTTAAATCTTTTATTACTTCATGAACATTAATTTAAATTGTATCTTTTTCGTACATTCAAATCATTGTTTTGACCCCCGAAAACATGGCGGATGCGTGATAAGAGCGCGCCGCCGAGCTTCACTACTGTCAATGTAAAACTAGTCTAGTACCATATCTAGTTAGTATAGATATCTGTGCTACCATCCCAAATCAGTAGCGCAACTTTCGGGGGGGGGGGGTCAGGGAGATAAGCTATTGATTTAGATAGAAGGTCCCTATGGGTTATTTTAAATAAATAGTGTTGTTAGGTGTGCTGTAGCCCACCAGAATTTTAACCCTAGTTGCGCCTATGCCCCCAATATAAATTGTTGTTCGCCAATTCGTATAGGAATCTCGTATCTATATAATATCGAACACAGGCAATATAGTATAAATTATAATATTATACCAACACACTACGTTTTATAGATCGACTTATTTTACTTATCGTTTGCAGGATAAAGGTCAAAATAACACAAAGCGAATGAAATTACGAGAATTTCGAACAGTCCTACCGAGTATGTGCATTGTGCCATTGTCTACTAAAGTAGCCTGTAACCAGGGTACTGCAACAGCTGTCGCCTGTCCTACACCATTATAGGAATAATAATGTGTTACTTATACATTTTAGTTTTTATATTTTATATACATGTTATAAATATAATATGTATATAAGTATATATTACAATCGACCAAAAATAATATTACGGTGCATCGACATACTATGCATGTGTAGTGAACTAGTGATCATAGCCGTAAATATAATATACAATATATTACCTACATAATATAATATCGTCGTCATCGTCTGTTTGAATGTATAAACTATTATAATATATTTAAATTGTATTACATAGCCGAAAATTGTTAACGCAAATAACATGGCGTGTCGTTTGTATATTAATTATATTGTTCTAGAATGGTATTTAGAAAATACCATTTTAAAATTTATTAGGTACAATTGTTTTATTTGATTTATTTTTTAATTAATTCATAATCGCCGTAAACCTATCTGAGCTCAAAAATCTTCAATATTTAGATAGATAATGAAAAAAATGATATTATACTACCTATCTAGATAGAAATGATATATTTTTTTTTACGTCTTATTCTTAAAAAATATACCTAACTTCACAAAATCACTAGGAATTGTTTATAAATGTTAAATAATTGAAATTATCATGCAACATTATCTGAGTGGTTATAATTTCTATCTTAGATGGAAGTTAGATACCTACCAATTTCGTATAATTTATCTAGATGAGTACCCGCACACTTATTTTTTACATTTTACACTTGTCTTTTCACGCATTTGTGACTATGCGAGTATAAATTATAAACTAGTCTAGCCATCTAAGCAGTGGCGCCCAAGAAATATTTTTCAGGTGTAGCAAGGAATAATTTTACCCACCCACCCACCCCCTCACAAACTCAAAATTATATTATTTTATACATTTTATCATATTCTGATTGATAGGTAATATTAGTAAATATTAAGGTATGAACCAATATAATCTGTAATTAATAATGAACATATTATTTCAAATTAACTATTTTATGTTATTATACCCACCCACCCCTTATTTTCAAGATGTAGCGACCGCTACACCTAGTTATAGGGTTGGGCGCCACTGCTTCTAAGTCTTGGAGACTGGAGTCCTAGGTGATTGGGATACACACTCCCACTTTCGCATGAGGCAGCCGCCTCATAAAGTAGCTGGGTTACTTTGCCACTGAAATGTATTGTAATAATAATGATCAAATATAAAATAAGGTATAATTATAATTTGTCTTCCAATCTCCTTACGACTGGTTGTTCATGTTTCTATAACTACAATTTACTATAGCGAAAGTTAATAATTATAATAATATGTAAATAATTATTTATGAAAGGCTGGTTAAAAATTCTGGTCCCACATTATGTGTAGTTATACATTATATTATATTTTATATATTATTAAAATACACAAACAGGGTCACATATAAGAAAGAAGCCGGTGACAATCAACGACCAGATAGCCGAGCACTCATAGTTAACATTTAGACGCATCATTAAATCAAAATACGCATTTCTGGACTTAATTAAACAAAATACGTACAATAGAAATATAATAGTTCATTATAAATATATATGGACATGATATATGATTATTACTTATAACATAATATATATATTATATATATATATAATGCACGATATCCAAATATTAACGGATGGTGTACAACATATTATATTGTAATATACGATAATGGGATACGATTCTCGTAACGACTAGGCGTGAGAATCTACAGATAACAAATTGACACACGTCCTGTGTGGACCACAGATAAGTCAGTAGACAGGGGGAAGGTAAGAGAGTAAGGAGACCTTATAAAAGCAGACCTAAAACGGCCTGTATTCAGACATGATTTACTATCGTACACGCGAGCACCTTCGCGAGAGACAGTATCTCGTCATTTTGGACTTGGTATATTTTTCTGAAGAATATTTACAATAAACAACTTTAACTTTTCAACGAGTTTATATTTTATCAATCATCTTAAGTTATTCCTCACATCAACCTAATCAATTAACCCAATCGCTAGTCTATTACAATAGTAGGTATACACTCTCTGCACGCGTACAATATTCGAATATTCTATAGCCATCCAAATTATCTCTTCTCTGGTGGTGATTGATATGACAATAATATTCATCGTTGTCGCAGTTAGGTTACTTTTGGGGCAGTAAAAATGCTCCAATTTTCAACTTCAGCGTCTTTTTTAATAGGAGCCTCTTGTACTGAAATCGCCTTCAATAGATATAATTAATCGATTAGTAATTACTAATCTTACATTATAGTAAATATTAATAAATTAAATAAATTGAGTCAATGTCGATTGATTTAATTTTAATTGAGGTTAATAAATATTTAAATAAAATATAGACAGTTTCAAGCATGTCAATATAAAAATTTAAAACATCAATAAAAACAGCAGTAATAAAAATGATAAACAGTCAATACATCTATGAACTGGTTAGGTTAGGTAGGGTTCAGCGGGCAACAGCCGTGGAGGAGCTGATCACGGCTGCGTGTGATTTTGCTCTCGAGCGCAAAGCGCAAAACCTTCCAGGGAGGCCCGCAGTGCATTGATGGAATACCGAAATTGCAAACCAGCGCAAAAAGTGTGTGGTCGCAAAGCGGAGAATGACGAGGTGCAACGCTAGACTTCATCGTCTCCGCAACATAATGGCAGCACAAGGCCTTGTAACCGATACCACCCATGAGGAAGAAGCGTCGGCGAGTGAATCAAGCGCATACAAGGAGGCACGGAAGACCCTCAGAAGTATGATCGTTCGGAGCAAAGCCGTCTGTTGGGAGCAGCTCATTCGGTCCGTGGACGAGGACCCGTGGGGCAAACCTTACAAGTTGGTCACTCGTAAGCTCCAGGCCCCCCCGGCGACCAGCACGATGTTGACGGAATCCGTGCTGAGGATCACCGACGCAGTCTTTACCTCCCACGCTCCGTTCGAAGTCCGAACGTATCCCGTGAGGGTGGAAGAAGTTCCGCCCTTCACCATCGAGGAGGTAGACAGGGCGGTATACAGAGCCCAGCGGAAATCCACCGCCCCAGGCCTGGACAATATAACTGGCCGGATACTGAGCTCGATCCACCGACTGTGGCCGTCCGTGCTGGTCGGTTTGTATAACCAGTGCATCAAGGAAGGGCTCGTGCCGGCGGGATGGAAGAGAGCACGGGTGGTCTTGTTGAGGAAAGCAGGTAAACCATTAACTATTAAGCACGTCCATTAACTACCTTGCCCAGAAGTTTTGTGTGGCCGTCAGCTTGGACATAAAGAACGCGTTCAACAGCATTGGGTGGACGGAGGTGATGGCAGCACTCGACGTGTTAGAGGTGCCCAACTAACTGAGGCAAATTTTCTCCAGCTATTTCCAAGGGCGAACCGCTGAAACCCAAGCCGGAAACAGCAACGTGGAGATTAGAGTGACGTGTGGTGTCCCACAAGGATCGGTGGCTGGACCCCTGCTCTGGAACATTGCGTATGACAAGGTGCTCCGCCTGCAACTCCCAGCTGGCTCAGAATTACTGGGCTTCGCCGACGACACTATGGTACTGGTGTCTGGTATAACCACCGCGGAGCTCGAGCAGAAGACAAACGAAGCCCTCGGTGTCGTCTCGGACGGAATAAAAAGGATCGGTCTCGCACTGGTGGTGAACAAGACCGAGGCGGTGTTGTTCACCAACAAGTACAAATACGAGAGTCCATCGCTGACACTCGACGGGGAGACCCTCGAGTTGAAGCAGCAGCTGAAATACTTAGGTATGGTGGTAAGCCGGAGACTAATGTTCAGAGAGCACACCGCCGAGGCTGCAGCAAAGGCCTAGAGGACAGCAAACCAAATGGCGCGTCTAATGCCATGAGTCGAAGCAACTTCGGAGGAAATTGTACGTGGCGGTGACCCAGTCTGTCTTGTTGTACAGTTCTCCTTCGTGGGCCCACACGCTGGAGCATGTCTCTGTCAACGTGGTGAACGTAAATAGGGTCCAGCGGAAAGCAATTCTCAGGAGCATATGCACCTACCGGACCGTGTCCGAAATGGCAGCAAACATCCTGGCTGCCGTACCTCCCGCTGACATTCTCGCAAGAGAACGTAGCATGAGGTTCCAGGAAAGGAGGTCTGGCGATACCGCCGATGTGCCACCCAGGACGAGGACGTTTGCTGCGTGGTGGGCCAGGATCGATGAGGCGTCAACCGATGAGTCGTCAACAGGGAGGTGGACGAGGCGGTTGGTCAGGGACGTCGAAGCATGGTGCAGCAGGAAGCACGGGGAACTTTACTTTCATCTGACCCAGCTCCTTTCCGGACATGGTTGCTTCGGTGTTTACCTGCGGAAAATAGGGAAGGAAGAGACGGACGTATGCCACCATTGCCACCTGGTAGCTGACAGCGCGGAGCACACGCTGATGAAATGTGTTGCCTGGGACGAGGATCGGAGGCAGCTACAGCGCGTCATTGGGAACACGGTAACAGTGGAGAACATGGTCCCCGCCTTGCTTCACTCCTCTGAGAGCTGGCAGGCCGTCAAGGAATTCACCAGATCAGTGATGTCAACGAAGGAAGAGGCTGAGAGGAGCAGAGAGAGAGCCGGCCGTCCCCTGGGACGATGAGCAAGAATAGCCTAACTTAGTTAAGTTCATGTTTGTAGGCCGAAAGCCAAATCACGGGTGGTTAAAGGCCCCCGATTATTGTAAATATTGTGTGTAATTAATATGTATTTTGTATGTTGTTTTTGATGCACAATAAACGATGCGACCGGGGGAGAAGTAATGCTTAACGCAGTTCCTCCCCCTATCGCGATACCGTAATAAAAAAAAAAAAAAAAAAAAAGGTTAGTTTAGGTTAGGTTATATTAGGAATATGGATC
>NC_042493.1:107098313-107099709 GCF_005508785.2 Acyrthosiphon pisum
GGTCCTACCGTCGAATGTGGCTACAGAAGTCAAGATTTCCTAGAAAAAAAATGCTGTGTATATAGATAAGAGTCCGTTAACGCTGGTCGCTGGTATACTGCACCCATCACTTCTTGACTCAGATTTCTATATAATACTAGATAGCGAACTCCCGCCATAAATTGAAGCTTCATGGTCGGGTTGCAATTGTATGGTATTTCATATGACAAATAAGATGATGTTATGATTTATTTTGTATCGTATTTTATTATTTCTAATCATGTTGTTTAAAAAAAAAAATAAAAAGTATTTTATATTAGTCATTTTACATTTACTATTGTATTTGACCATTAAAAAAAATATTATTCCTAATCAGTCTTGTAAAGTAAGTATTCGAATAAAAGTTTTTTTTGAATTCGTTTTTTTCGATATCGTTTTTTAATACAAAATAAAAGTATTCTTTACAAGACTATTCCTCATACATTTTGTATAATAAATTAAATGTTTTGCCAACCGCAAAATGGCGGCCGTTCACAGCTGAGCTTCACTTTTGACAATGTAAATTGTATAGGAGTTCCTTATCTAGTGGTATTAAAGAAGTCTGTGCTTCTTGACCGCTCAAATTCTGGCACGCATCGATACGCTCCGATGTCTTTCTTGAAATTCGGCAACGTGTTGCGCATGGTGATGCGCAAGAAAAAAATCGGTGTCCGTGGTGGTTCGTCGGTCGTCGGTGCGGTGTGGGCGGTAGGTGCCGTTATTTCTCGGTGGTCGTCGTCGCTGGAGTGCAGCAGCCCGAGAGCATAATACGTCGTCGTGTATCGCATCGTGTGTGGGCGCCCTAACTACGTCAACAACAGGTAATATTATATTGTTTTAAACATTGAACCGTACTGTAGATTAAACATATTAAAGTGTAATCAATTATAGGTAACTTGCAGTTACAACTCGGTCCCGCATCTTCAACGAGCGTGTGGTACCGCTAGTGTTTACTACAAAAAGGCTAATCTGAGCGCGGGCAGAAGTCTCCGGCTTCATATCATATTTTATATTTTGTACGTAGTATCGAATTAGTCTTATACCTCGTAAGTTATAACATTATGATAATAA
Source organism: Acyrthosiphon pisum (assembly GCF_005508785.2). Lineage (NCBI taxonomy): Eukaryota > Metazoa > Arthropoda > Insecta > Hemiptera > Aphididae > Acyrthosiphon > Acyrthosiphon pisum. The sequence continues at coordinate 107,099,403 of NC_042493.1, forward strand.
TATGTTAAGTATAATATTATTTCCATATAGACATTATACTATTCTGAATGGCGGATCGCGTCAGTAGTTCCAGCGGTCTGAAGTAAACAATATATTTTGATTTTACAACAGTTCGAATTGTACATGTATATACAATATAATGTTATATTTTAATTCGTGCAGTATATTATATATATTTTAACTGAAACCTCTGAACTGAATACGTGAAATGCGTATTATAATAATAATAATATATTTATTGCATTTAAAGAAATATATACAAATACAATTTAAAGAATATTATACAACCAAAATATAAAATTTAATT
>NC_042493.1:107099759-107101303 GCF_005508785.2 Acyrthosiphon pisum
TACAACAGTTTTAATTTGGCAAATAAACTTTCGGCCGTAGTGACAGTACTGGGAAACTTAAATATAAAAAAAAATGTTAACTATATAAAGTTTCACTACAAAGGGACGAAAGATCATTTGCAATAAAAAAAAGACAATTATTTGATTGTTTGAATTTTTGTTTTTTGGATAATATCAAAATAATAATACGTATCTAAAATAATATCAATCAATTATAGAAGGTATATTTTAGTAGGTAGTATTAGTTGGTTCTATCCAAGTTTTAATATTTACAGGGAGATTTAAAATCGTTTGTCCACGACTTTTGCCCTTGAGCAATCAGTTTTGTGGGGTCTTTCTATCCAAGTTTTTATCGGTTACAGGGAGATTTAAAATCGTTCATCCACAACTTTTCCCCTTGCGGTGTCAGTGACGACCCCGGGAAAATTTTTACTAAAAAAAGATATTTTACTGAATTACACATCAATGATTATTATTATTTTTTTTTTCTACAAATATATTTACTTTTTTTTCCGTTTTTTATTTTTCATTATTTCAACTTAAATGTACAAATATCAATTAATTAACTTGTAGACTCATGGCCTAGTGGACTAAGGCGTTGGATTTAGAGTTTGATAAATTTGAATTTAGGGTAAGTAAGTATGTTAATGCTACATCCAGTGTCATAGTCAACTAGGACATGAGTCTACATTTTTTGTTTTTTTTATTTTATCATGTAAGTTTAATTAATATTTAAATATTATTATTTTTTATTCGTTTCTATGGTGATAAACAAAGCGTTAGAAATTAAAATCCCATTTTTAGCGTTTTTTTCGTAATTTTCCGGTGGTTTTTCCCGTGGCATTAAATAACTATTGTGAAAATCGAAAAATGACCTCTCTTAAGTACCATATTAATCCAATTTGCTAAAAGATAAGGTACTATATGTTGAAATCGAAACACTCCTTCTGTAAGAAATTTTGTATACAGAATATAAAGAAGAATCGTTTCAAGAATATTACTATGAAAAAAAGTATACGTAAACCGTTATTAAGCCTTTCTACTTTCATATAAAACGGTCCAATTATAGTTATCGATACTTCAAAACAGAACGATTCAGCCACAGCCTCGGCAGTAGATGTTCAATTGGAAATTGAAGCATCAGAATCCCTTACTGGTGTAACTGCTTATTGTTTATTAATTCATGATCGAATTGTAGAATATGTATCTTTTACTAGAGAAAAAAAAGAAAATTTGTGAAATTATAATTTAGAATTAATTTGTGTCAATAAAAAAAAAAAATGATAGTTTAATAATTTGTAATCTTTTCGTGAAATATTATTTTACTTTTTTACTCTGGTTTGATAAAAAAAAAAAATCTACATTATAGTTAAAAAATTATTGAGTATATACACTAAATATTTCTGTGTGATGAATAAATAGGTACGAGTGTATAATCTTCGTAATGTGTAACACAGTAAATCTGTGTCCACCGGAGTGACATCCTGTCTTAAACACTGTGTAATTATCACTGTAAAAAATCATTACGCTGTAAACATAAAAAT
>NC_042493.1:107101353-107103560 GCF_005508785.2 Acyrthosiphon pisum
AAAATATTAACATTCAGACAACGTTTCATGTGCCTACGGTAATTTGTTTAAGAGTTGCACCAAAAACCAAAATCAATTTTCTCGAAAACAGAACTACTGGGAAATTTTTACTTTTGACCCCCCAAAGTACCAACGAGATTCACTTTCCTATTAGAAAAGAAACTGTTGAAGAAAATCCAAGCACTTTTACTGTCTTAAAAGGTGATGACAGACACAAAAAAAAAATTAAAAAATTAAAAAAAAAAACACATCATTGTAAAATTAATAAATTTATCTTTCCACTTAGAATCTAAAATGTAAATAATATAATTGTGTGTTTTTTTTTATTGGTCTTAAACTCGGCAAATTGTGTTTATTAAGAAATGAAATGTATCTATATACTCAGGAAAAGGACAGAAAAACAGTAGTTAAATAAATTTTTTTGGACCCCCCCCCCCCCTTGAATAAATCCTGATTGCGCCACTGGTTGAGGGCTTGAGGAAAATGAGTTAAGTTAATGTTATGTGGTATCACCCGTATCGGACGATACGCGGTAAAACCAACTATACGCCTTACCCTCGTATTCTCTAGTTAATGACACTCTCTAAAATTAATTGGAATGGCACTGTTAACTTTGAGGTACCATGGTATGCGCTTGTCAATTCTTAGTTCGTTCCTATCTACTTGGAATGACTCAAAGATTACATATACCTTGGCACTATTCAGTTTAATAAAACCTCATTGACACATAGTACGTATATTCCGGCGCTGTTCCTATAAAAGGTAAGAACTTGAGAATGATTAAAATAATATTAAACTCGAGTTTTAATGGTCGGAAACACTTTTATTAAATTCAAACAAACATAAATAAAATAATTAGCGAATTCAGATCGCCTAGTCCGTACAATGATCGACGTTTCACACGTTCGATCGTCGTACCTGCGTTCTTGCCGAATCACTCAGCGACAACTGCCCGTGCCTGCGCGTACGGCGGTGTTGTAAAGTAAAATAGTTTTTGCTGCCTAAGCACATCTTGCTTCATTGACCTATATTAATATCTAAATTGCTAAGTTGATTTCTACATGTAATATGTTTACATTAAATAATATTACAGTGACGACTGTCTACAATATACGACAGTTAAGTTAACTAAAACACCAAACTAGTAAGTTAAGTTAGTAAGCTAAAATTAACTTAACTTCTAACTTATCAACTCGTTATTGCCTAGCCTTGATAGGTACCTATTACACTGATATACAATATACATATTTATTATATAGCATAAAATTAAAAAAATTACTTGTATTTGTATTCAAATACTTTGTGAGTATTTATAAAATTCATTTTTATGATAGTATTTTAAATACTTTTTAAATACTTTTTTATTATATATTAGTATTAGTATCTTAACACTTTTTCAAAAGTATTTTTACAAGACTAGTTTTATATTCGTAATAATAGGCCAACGAAGCAAATAAGCTGAGGCAGCACTTTGCACAATAATATTTAAGGATGTTAGAACCTCGTTAGATGGACAATGCGGGTTCCTGGTGAGACACGAATGTTGGTAAGCGATCCATAGAGACTCGTATTCAGTGACGGCACTTCATATTTTGGGGCCCTGCACAATAATTTTGGTAGGGCTCTTGATGATTATGGAACTAGATGGTGGTATGGTACCTCCTTACACTTGATATTTTGTTTTATACAGTGGCGCCGAGTTCAGTAAAATAAGGTGGTTCAATTCCAACCAAAGCTCACCCAACCACCCACCCACCCACCCAATTCATCATTCAAAAACGGAAGAAATTATTTAAAACTCCAAACCACACATAGCCGCTCGCTACGCTCACAAATTATTTGTATTTTATTAAATAATTAAATATTTTATTTTTTTGTTATATCGATTTCAATCATAGTCACTGATGATTAGTTAGTCAGTTACTATGTTCACAAAGATTTTTGAGTTTCACGATAGATCACAACTTTTTTTTTTTTATAAATGGTTACTATATTGGTTACAGATATTATTATTATAGGACAAATTAGTAGAAATGTTGTGTGTATTAATAGTTGTCATTGGTTACTCGGGCAGATGAGGTAAAATAATGAATCAAATCGTCGCATTTACATGGCCTCGATTAAAGAAAATATATCTTAAAAACAATTGTATGTTTGTAGCTTATATATTCAAAAACTACAGGACTGATGTCGACGAAAATTTCAGG
>NC_042493.1:107104927-107106059 GCF_005508785.2 Acyrthosiphon pisum
CCAGTAAGTTGTGATATATTTTATTATTCCTAATTGATGAGGGTTGATACAATTTACTATATATTAATATATCATCAAAATGAAAACATACTTAAGAAGCTTATAACAAAATAAATCATACAAAACAAAAAAAGTTAGCTACATAAAAAAAATATATTTATATAATATAATTCATGTGTCAATAGTAAGTAATCAGTAAATTAAATTATAATTAAATAAATATAATTAAAGCCATTTAAAGGGTACCTATTCGTATTGTAGTAAACCGACGGAGCCGTTTTACTATATTTTAATATTATAAAGAAATATAATATCACAAAAACAAGGCTATTAATCTTATGCAGTGGCGTCCGCAGGGTGGGCTAACGGGCTGAAGCCCCCCCCCCCCCCCATTGCACATATTATTATTACTTTTTCAAAAATATTTATCAAGTTTCAACTGTCAACTATAGTAATCAAGACGTAAATTTCATATATGTCTTACCAGAATGAATTCATTTTTGAAAAAACAATGTATTTGCATACCAATTTTCATAAATCATCTGTAATTTTTAGGTAAAACTATGAACTACTTGTATACAAGACCTTGTATTAAATTGTTTAGTCTTAGCTATATACATTTAATATTTTATAAGTTTTGAACTACAAATTAACTGTGGTTTTGACGAAATTTTAACTTTAAATTCAGAATTTAAAATTCTTATAAAACATAACCATGTTAATCGTTAAAATTTTAGCTATAATAAAAACTTACGCATTACATTTTTAAGCTTTTTGACCGAATGAATAATTTTTTATTGCCATTTATAGAAAAACAAATTTAAATTAATCAAATACAATCCAAATGAGGACGGTGTAACCAAGCTGGTTACCAAACAATGTTAATAAATTAGAATTCATTATTTTAGAAAGCAATGAGCATTTTCAATTTTGACCTCCTAAAAGTATCAACTAGATCCAGCATCGATGTTTATGATCAGAACATTTTTTCTACTATAAAAGTGGAAAAGTTACAAACATTTTAAAATACCTCAAATAAACGTCTGAAATTATTAGACTGGACAAAATAAAAATAAAATTCTAACTAATTTTCAAGCCCCCCCAGTGAAAAATCCTGCGTACGCCAATGATC
>NC_042493.1:107106159-107140091 GCF_005508785.2 Acyrthosiphon pisum
ACGTTTTTCAGGATTTATATAAATAACTTTACTGAAGAAAACATGGAAGAAACAATACAAAAAAACTGTTTTGTAGTAGGACAAAAACTAGAAGGTATTGATCCAAAGCATGCAGCACTATTCTGTGTAATGACTGTATCAGGAGTTTATGGTAATTGTTAATTAAATTAAATTAGTTATCTTAGGTGCAAATAAGGAATTACATTGAAAGGGGTTAAGGTACTAGATGAAACAATTATGTAATAATTAAAAACGCATGACTTAAGTAAACGCTACACACACCAAATTTACGCTCAGCAGCTCATGTTTAGCTTAATTAGTTTAAATATTAGAGTGAATCGATCCATTATGAAACTTGATGGTAAAAACATTATCTGTGTTAGTATGAGTGTTTTTTTTACGAAAGTTAAATTTTTTAGCAAGTCATGCGTATAGTATAATATAAAGTACATTATAAATGCTCATAAGTCACTTAAAATTATATACCCTGTATATGATATAAGCAAGATTTGTTAAAAAATTTAACTATCGTAAAAAAACCCTCATATACACATAGACAATATTCTTACCATCATGTTTCATAATAGGTCGATTCACTGTTATATTTAAACTAACGGAGATAAATGTGATTTACTGGGTCTAAATTTGTTATGTTACCCACTTGTAAGAGAGAAACAATGAATACCTGTATAATAGTGTCCTCTTAAGATGAAATATTACTATAATCAAAAAATTATTATTTTAGATTCTGAGTGGAACGATGAATGTATTGATTTTACAATGATGTGTGTTTTTTTTTAAATTTATTTTTATTTTTGTGTCTGTCATCACCTTTTAGGACAGTAAAAGCGCTTGGATTTTCTACAACAGTACCTTTTCTGATAGGAAAGTGAATCTAGTTGGTACTTTGGGGGGGTCAAAAGTAAAATTTTTCCAATAGTTTTCAAAAGCGCCGTGAAAAACAAAAGAAAAATTAAGGAAAAACGGGAATTTTTACGCTAAATCTGTTTTCGAGAAAATTGATTTTGGTTTTTGGTGTAACTTTAAAACGAATGACTGTAGATACATGAAATTTTCACTGGTTGTTTATATTTCCATTTTCTATACATGATACAATTTTCAAAATATTTTGATTTGTTTTGAGCTGTTTACGGACAATTTCAGTTTCCAATTTAATTAGTTTTTTTTTCTATGAATGTCAATAAAACTTTATTTGTTAAGTAAAAATACTTGAAAATTTAATACAAGGCTCCTACTATATTGTTACAATGACATTTGAAAAATATTAAAAATCCTTAGTCACAGTTTTTTTTTATTACCATTTTAAGTCCAAAAATTGACAAAATATGGAAAAATCACGAAAATTAGCAAAATTATTTTGAGTTAATAATTCGTAAAATTTTTTCTTTTTAGAACTAAGATTTTAAAATGTAATACAAGATTCCTTATAGGAAAATCTACCTTTATCAAAACAAAAATGTCTATAAGAAACTCAAATTAAATTTTTATGAGCGTTTGAAATTCATATTTTTACAACATTTGATATTCTCGATTTTCACAATTTCACTCGATTTCTTACGTAACGATTTTCTTATTTTGCTAAATGTGCGGTGTGAATGACTTCAAACAACTCGTCTACTGTGACGTAATATAAAACGTCAGATTCATTATCAACTATAGGCTTAATCAATTTTTCTTTTCCCCCAATTGACACAACATCATATTTACGTATAAGTCTATTATTCGTTACCGTTTTTTTAAGTGTTCCAATTTTTAGTTCTTTTATTTTTTGGATCTTGTTGTTGTATTCTTCAGAACTAAAATAAAATATGTTGTCATCTCTCTTTTTACTGCTGACAATTTTGTCAATTGCTGCTTTAAATTTGTTCTCCATACTTAATTAAATAAAACTATAACACTATAATTGATCTAACTTTTATTACACTTTGTTCACTGGTGACAAAAATTTTTACAAATAATATTATAAAACACACTCGTCGCATATACAACTCGCTATAATATTCCCGTAGATACTAACTAATAAACTAATAGATTATCTCATATTATTACTCGGGTTATCGACGTTATTGCTAGTTGGGATTTTCGTTTATCTATCTACTTCCGTCATGATATTTTTAACTAACGAAGCTTATTTGGCACCTACACGCTTATCGCTGATCGTTCACACCGACATAAAAGTATTGAACATCATTTTCCAACTAAACTGGTGATTGACGACAATAACCGGGGAATGTCTGCATTTACAACATTTATTAATTTTTAGGTAAATGATGTCATTTACCGGGGAATGACGTCTTTTACCACGTTTACATCTTTCACCGTAACATATCTATGATAGTATCACGGTTTGTTGTTGATGTATAACGCGTTATAAGTACCTAATAGATATTGTGATATGATTAATTTGGAATTTATTATAGGTACCTATTATAAGTCAATTTTATTTTAATACCATACCTATATAATATTATGTCTTATACCTAGACTGACATACCGTCTCCGCTCAGGATCGTTTTTATTATACAATGATATTATATCATTGAATTCAAAATTAATACCATCCATTATACAGTGACCCACTTGTAATCTACTGTACAGCAGAGCGACATTCACTTACCCACCTTTTTTATTATTTATATAATATGTTACTCATAATTATTATGACATAATATACAATATTTAAAGTATATATAATTAATTATTCATGATGTACCAATATTTATAGCGTTTTCAATGTTAAGTAACCCTAAACCACTAAATCGCTCTTGTAACATTGTCAATCTCATCCATTTTCAATCTTTGCATTATGGACAACTACCTTTCACAAGTAGCCAAGTTGATTGCTAAAGTTATTGCTATATTGAATAATTTTGAAATACTTGTTGAATTTTTAGGGGTTGACACTACTTATAAATTTATTTTATTTTATAAAAAACTTTAGTAACCATAAATTCTGATCTTAAGTTATCAAATACTAAAAGTTAGTATATAGCTATCAATCACACATTAATTTATCAGTGTGGGGGTCTCCAACATAGGTGCCGTTTATGGCTTTTATAGTAGTTTTATATGACTCCTGAGTAAAATGTATAACTTTTTTAAAAATGACAAACTAAGATAATATGGATTAAAAGGTTGTTTGTTTGTAGGTACTTTGTTAAATGATAAACATAACAAGTAACAGTTATGAACTTAAATAAACTAAATTTAATAAGATTATACACTTTTGTCTAAAATAAAATAAGGTATATTCAATTTATGGCCCGTGAAAAATGTATATTTATTTGTTGATCCTTGACATCAAAATTTTTTCCGACCCCCTGTATTGATATATTAGTTGTATTGCTCATTATTTCAACTGAGTAATTAAAATGAATAAACAAATATCCATAAATAAATGTATAGGTATAGTATAAAACCTAAATTTAAAATAAAAATAGACTAATATTGTATTTACAGAAGTGGAGTGCCGTTAAAAACATAAAATACACTGATAAATTAGGGGCTCCTTCCCTAAGCCATTCCGTATTTGCGCCTATGTTTGTAACCCTATTATGGTAATAACTCTGAACTTAATTCTATTTTTGATTGTTTTTTTATCTCTATATTTTATTAGGATCGTATTAGATTACATTTTGATGGATATCCGGATGATTATGATTTTTGGGTAAATGCGGATTGCCCGGATTTATTTTATCCAGGATGGTGTGAATTTAATTCACGCGTTCTACAACCACCGAAAGATTATGGAAAGAAATTTGATTGGATTGAATATCTTAGAGAGTGTCAAGCTTTACCAGCTCCAAAACACAATTTTGTCTCTACTAAACATATTAGTGTAAGTAATAGTAAATTATTATTCTAGACTGATATAGATTAATTATCTTCAATCTTATGTGTCTTCACATTGTGAAATGTAGTTAAAATATAAATTTGATCTTAATTAGATACTAGTTATTTATAAAATCAAATTAATTTGACATCATTTTCATATTAATGTATTATCGGAAGTATTTTTAAAATATTAACAACTTCGGTTGCTATAGAGATAATAATATCATGCTTTCATGTAATTCTCATTATTATGTTAGCTTAAAATTATATTTTTTTTTTCATAGAGTATTAAAAATGAACATAAATTTCATATCGGAGGAAAATTAGAAGCATTAGATAAAGCAACCCGTGTGCTTGAAAATCAGTTAATATGTGTTGCCACTGTTGTTGATATATTGGGTAATCGTGTTCGTATTCATCTTGATGGGTGGACTGATGATTTGGATTATTGGGTGTATATTTCATCAACTAATATACATCCGGTAGGGTGGTGTGATAATAATGGTAAAACATTGACTCCACCTAAAGGTTATAAAGGTAATTAAATATTTTTTAATTTATTATTTTATTAAGTTCATACTAAATATTATTAGTTTCTTCAGATGGGAACAAAACAAAAACTTTTAATTGGACGGAATACTTAAAAGAGACAAATAGTGAACCTGTACCTGAAGATGCATTTGGTCGTAGACCATTTTTTTCGTAGCATTGTGGCACTAAGTGATTATTTATTTTAATAATAATAAATTACCTATTATACATATTTAGAGCTTTTTTTTCATATTTATGGATATTTTTACTGCGTATAATATGCCATTTTGACTATTTAGTGCATATAAATCCTTGCTCTATTCAATATTCATCAATTTAGTTTTATAAATTAATTACTTATCAATAATTTTGTATAATAGAATACATATTATATAATATATACAGTGTGTATCTTATGTCATTGTATGCAGGGTTTTTTAACGATTATGGATCAATGACATAGAATTTAACTTAAACGAAAAAAGATGCGTTTCTTTATTTTTAACAGACAATTTTTTTGATAACTATTTCAAAATTTTATAACACGCAGGCAAAATCGACTTTACTTTTTCAAACAGTAACTATTATATTATTTAATGGATTCCGGTAAAGCTTTTTTTTCTGAAAATTTTAATAGTCAAGTTATCAATTAAATGCTGATTAAATTCTATGTCATCGATCCATAATCGTTAAAAAAACCCATCTACAATGACATAAGATACACCCTGTATTTATATTATAATTAGGTGCCTTCTGTAAATGTATGTTAAAAATGTATTACAAGTTGCTACATTATAATAAGTAATAACTAGGATTCGGATTTGAAGGAAATATACACAATAAACAAAGTAATACAATGTGAAAAAAAGGCAATAAAAAGCATTTAATTTACTATTTAGGTATATAAAACAGCAATTAATAAATTAACTAAGTAATACAATAGATATAATATGTCAAATTTTGCAAGTTTATTAAAAAAAAAAAAATTATCTACTATATATTTACCTACTTACATTTTTCTTTGAAAAACTTTGACGGGTTGGAATTTCTACGTCCACTGAAGTTATATTATTTGCGCGTATTTCATTCATGAATAATCATCTATATTAAAATTACTATAATTAAATCGAAAAAAAAACAAAGTCTTTTATATTAAGGAAAAAAGAAAAAAAATATTTATCCATTATCTTAGATATTACTAGTATTAAATAAAACACATTTTTATAAAAAAAAATGTTTCTATTATTATTAAAAAAAAAAAGTTTGCCTTAAAATGTGAGCCCTTGTAATAACTATAGATATAAAAAAATATCAATATGTCTCTGGTAATCCAAAAAATCTAGATGATCTGTAGAGGCTGTAAGGTTGATTCAGGTACCTATCATATTGATACCTAACTACCTACAAGGTTTTTGGCATTTTATATTACCAACAGAAAAAGTTGTTTAATTTATTGGCAAAATAAAAATGATGTTTTTAATATTTTGTCTGTGTATTTCAAGTTGAGTTATGACTATAGCATATTACTTACATACTTCCCCACCCTCCACCTGCAACTGGGTAATTTACACTAAGATGTACAAAATACAAATATTCCCAAAGTCCTATAGTGGCGTATCCGATGATGGCTGGACTTGTCAAAGCGGGGTCAAGCAGCTGCCTCGAGAACACTCTACACTCGAGGTGCAGCTTTGAGGATTTTCGATGAAACTTGATGGCGCAAAAACATGCATGTGATCGATCGATCGTTAAGAGGACGTGGTATTTCATTTTTTCAGCGCAACTCGAAAACTAATCACTGTAGACCTTTGAAATTGTCAATAAATATTTATAATAGCATTTTCCAATTGGTACTTTAAGGTAAAGTTAAAAAATTCACATAGACAGGTTTTAGTTATTACTAAACTTACTGTGTGAATTTTATACACACAAACATAGGCGAAAATAGGGAGTTACATTGGCGAGGGCTCAAACCCTTTAATATATTCAACAAAAATTCCCCCCCCCCCCCCTTTCACACCAAATAAAAATATTACTATTTTTTTTTTTTTTATAAGCTACGAGTTAAAAATTATTACTTATTAATGCACATATTATATTTATTATTAACTAGATCATTGGTTACAATATTAAATTTATTCTTCGGTTGGATTTGGTAAAGTAATTTAAAACTGTGACGCTATCAATATTGATATCTTTTTCAATATTAATTATCCCTAAGCTGCTAAATCTTTCTTGGAGCATCGTTGATCGCATCCATGTTTTCAACCTCCTCATTGCGGAAAATGACCATTCACAAGTAGCGGAATTGATTGGCAAAGTTATTGCTACATTAAATAATTTATAATAATTTGGAAAGATTTGTTTGCTATTCAATGAGTTTAAGTGATTTTGCAGAGCTTCCAAATCAACATTAACTTTCAAGAAATTTTTGATAACCATCATTTCTGATCTTAAAGAATCTTTGGAAACACTGAATAAATCCTAAAAGTTATTATTTACAAATTAATTTTCAAAAGTATATGGTAAATAAAAAGTAGATTAGAATACTCAATAACATTGTTTAGCACAATTTATTAATATAAATACATTATAAATTAATATTAGATTTAGTGTTTATAAAAATAAATACTTCTAATAATTCTAATATTACCTTATAATGATTAATGAATTGTAAACTTTCATTAAAGTTCAATTTTAAAAAGTTGTCTACAGATTGGGCTATTTCCATACTTTCTGGTGAAAACTGTTTTTCCATATTGACAATAATAGTGTCAAGTATAGGATAAAAACAATGCATTTTTCAATAATTTTTAATTATTGAAGTACCCATTAGCACATCATTAACACGGTCTTCTTCTGCCGAAGTAGTTGATAGTACAGCATACTGTTGTAAATATGTAGGTTCCCTTCTACGACGTTTAGAGCCACCTGAATTAATTAAAATTATATCAATAATTTGAATCATACATTTATTTTATTTTAATAGGTATTATTATAATAACACACCTTGTGAAGGAATATCCATTGCAATGACACATCATGTTCTTCACAAAATATAGTAATATCATTCCACAGATTATCAAAATATACATCTGAACGGTTATTTTTCAGAGTATCAATCACACCACATACTAATGAACTAGATTTTCCAAGAGTTGTAGACTTTGATTGCAATTAAGTACTTAGAATATTAATAATTTTTAAAACATCATTAAGAACAAACAAATATACCACAAATTTCCCATTTTTTATTGTAGACAGAAGACCTATTGCTTGGGCAACATCTTTATCTTTTTGTAATTCTATTTCTTCATCAAGAATATATAGAATAGGTTTAAAATTTACGATGACTGAGTTACAACTCTTATAACGGCAGACCCATCGAGTATCTGATAACTGTGAAATTTTTGTTTTTTTAATTCCTAGATTTTCTTGAATGTCAGTCATTTTTTTATTTTTCGTAGGTTGACTAAAATGAACATACAACGCTTCCAAGCCATTAAATAAATTCCGTGCGTCCTAAAATTAAATTTTAAAATACTTGATGTCATATAATTTTTATTAAAGCACAGAATTTAATACTCCATAACTGAAATAAATATGCATACATTTGTTACATTTATAAATATATTTGATCTCACCATTAAATGTTTACACATATCAATGACCACAAGGTTTAATTTGTGTGCCATACAGTGTACATAAATAGCTTTAGGATGTATTTCTTTAAGCTTAGCCTGAACTCCACCAGTATGACCCGACATCACGCTAGCACCGTCATATGATTGACCTATTATATTAATCTTGTCCAAGTTCAAAGAATTTAAAAACTGTTATAGAACACTAATTAAACTGTCAGCATTTTGACTTTGAGATACATCTAAAAATCCAACAAATCGTTCCTCTACTTTAAGGTTTTTTGGGTAACGAACACAAACAGCTAACTGGTCTTCCTTGTGGCATCTAGAATTTTTTTTTTTATAAAACAATTATCAAAATGTAGCTTAAGACTAATTAAGTAAATAAACAATATAATATTAAGACATTACCGAGCTTCATCACACGAAACGCTATACATTCCAGCACTTATTATTTCTTCAACAATAATATTCCTTACATGTTTAGCGCATATCTCAATGATTTCATTTTGTATTAGCCAACTTGTATGATTTGTTGGTTCAGCATAATTTAAAGTAAAAGTTGGATTATACTTTGCCATTAGTTTGCATGCTTCTTTTAAGTTACCTACAGTAAACATGATAAATAATATAAATAGGTATATAATTAATTAACATTAGTTAGGTACTTTTAAAAATAAAAAATATATGGTACTAAAATCGCCCAATTCACCTTGATTCAAAGATGTTTCATTTTCAATATGACCTCTAAATGCTACTCCTTGATGTGCCAAAAATAATATGTTATCAATTAATGTTAGCATGTAATCTCTATTTTCTAATATTTTATCACGGTGTGCATTTGTAACTAATGTATGAACAGAACCGGTAGTTTTAGATTGGATATGTGCATGCCACTTTGTCATACAAGTCAAAAGGTACTGACAACTAGAATGCAACTACAACATTGATTTAGTATATTTCAATCCTATTCCTCTAGAGCCAAAAATCTACAAAATTAATATTTAGTATGTTTATATAAATAAATAATCTACAAAAATGAATGCATATATGTATATATGTATCAAAATAGTTAAAGAATAGTCATTAAACACTTACTTTTTTCCAATTTCTAAATCCTTTAGTTGAAATTATGTTAAATTATGCTACTTAAACGTATGACAAAAATTGATAAAATTATAGGATTAGTAAAAAATAGTTTTAGAAATATATCCATATTAGCAAATTTCCAATAATAATATTTTTTAAAAAGTTATTGTGTTCCAAATTAATTTAATCAAAAAAATATTGATGTTTAAAAAAATTCTAAAAAATCATCTACTTGATTTAGATAAATGTTTTTACCATCCAAATCGTTTTTATAATCAGATTCACAAATTGGCTATTTTGAATTTATTCAAAAAAATTTAAAATTTAAAATTTTCGGTATTAAAAAATAAATATAATTTTTTTTTATTACACATTTATAGCGCAAGTGGCTATACATTATATATCAAAAAAAAAATTTTTAAATATTGGTTAACATAAAAGTTATTCTAAAAGTCAGTTTTATCTGTTACACCCTGTATATAATAAGTATGTCTTATACCTAGACTGACATACCGTATCCGCTCAGAATCATTTTTCTTATACAATGATATTATATCATTGAAGTCAAATTTAACACCATCCATTATACAGTGACCCACTTGTAACCTACTGTACAGCAGAGCAACATCCACTTACCCACCATTTTTTAATATATATTTTTTATTATTTAGAGTAATATATACTTTTTATTTTTATTTTTAATTTGTATTTGTTATTACTACACCTGTACTGAAGAATTGATAAAATAAAATAATTTTCTTTTTAGCATTTGTCTATAAATTATAATGAAATATTGAATACAAATTATGATTCTGATTATGGATGATTTTGTACGGCACATCATTATTTTTCTTACTTTTAAAAATAAGATATCTTTAATTAGCATAAAATAACATTACAGAACTGGTTTATTTGACTAACAATTTGATGAAAAGTGCTACTTCTTTATATTTCACATTAAATAAAAAATTCTAATATATTTTCTTTTTTTTTTAACTGTATAATATGTAAAAAGATATTATAATTGCCATTTATAACAAGTCCCATTTAAATTTAAAAGAAACATTATAATTATGTTAAAAAATATTTAACACTTAAAAGTTATCATTTATGTAGTATACAGAATATTTTACAAATAAATAAGTTGTAACGCCGAAAAACAAAAATGTTTAACACAAATTATATGGTGTAGAATAATTCAAAATCATAAAACTGCTATCCTATAAAATTAAGTGTTTGTGACATACAACTTTTGGCCTCTTAGCCATCGATATATATTATTATTATTATTATTGAGGGCAACGAAGTAACGGGATCAGCTAGTGTATACATATATATATATATTAATTATAATATTATATACTTTTAAACTAATATTATGTACTCTTAGTGTACCTATAGGTATTAAACTATATTATACATTTACTAACTAACTCATAATAATTCATATATATGCATATTATGATATGCTTACCTACTTTATATAATTTACTATTCTATATACATAAGGCATAATGCATATGCTGAAGTCATAACACAGTAACACACCATTTACATAAAAGTAAAATTAATTAATAATAATTTTAATAATTACCTATTTATATTATAAGACTTTTAAAAGGTAGTCAGTAGGTACATATTATATAAATTCATATAGGTAATATTAACAATATTAACCAACATAATATCATTAAACGCTTTATTCTTATATTGTATTGTCGTTAAATTATATTTAAAAAAATGTTTACTTACGTAAAAAGGTGGGTAAGTGGATGTCGCTCTGCTGTACAGTAGGTTACAAGTGAGTCGCTGTATAATGGATGGTATTAAATTTGAATTCAATGATATAATATCATTGTATAAGAAAAAATATTCTGAGCGAAGATGGTATGTCAGTCTAGGTATAAGTCATAATATTATATAGTCTATGGGCTATGGCATTAAAAAAAAAAGTACCTATAATTAATTCCAAATTAATCATATCACAATATCTATTAGGTAGGTACTTATAACACGTTATACATCAACAACAAACCGTGATACTATCATAGATATATAATAGTATACTTTAGAAGTTTCAAGTATACCCACGAATAATATTATGTAATCACAACAAAATAACTAAAATAGTTATTCTTGGATTTTTAATATATAATTTTGTCCAAATTTGAACTTAAGATTGTTATAAAAATAAACTGTGCTATGTATTTTTTGGATTTTTTTATACTAAAAATGCCATAGTAGGGATCTAATAGAACTACCCGACGAGATGGACAAGCGTCCATCAGACGAGCAGCCAGCCTCAATCTGAACAGCCAAATCACTAAATACTAGTCACATCTCGCTTAATTATTTGAACTTAGAATATTTTAAGAAACATAAATATTTTACTTGAGTATAAAATAAATACAATTATTACAAAACATCTTCGTGATTTATTCAATTCTATCCATCAAAGACAACAGTAGTTGTGGCCTGTTACAATTTACATTAAGATGCATAACAAAGTGATTTACAACTTTAAATTTTAATCACAGATAAAACTGAACATTATTCTGAATAAAAAACAATAATAATTGTAAACAATATTAACTATTAAGTAAGTAAAAATTTTTTTTTTAATATTTAATAATTATGAGACTTATAAGTCTTTACATAGATTTGGAATAGATAAAAATGTTCTTCTTTTCTTCTGATCAGAAATATCATAAAAATAATGTTTATAAAAAGCCATACTTGTTGTGCTTGAGGTGAATATTCTAAGTTTAGTACATGAAACAGTTTAAAGCAGAGATCAATATTGCTTCTAGTAAAGTTTCCAGTTGAAAATGAACGTCGTCAATTATAGTGAAATACTGCATACAACTGTCATATAACGCTTTATTAATATTTCCAACAACAACAACATAGCGTTGTATAGTTATACCCAAATTTAATCCTGAAGCCTAAGCGTCATTTTCTGTTCATTAACATTCTGAAATATAAAAATAAATGTTAATAATTAACTATTACTTGTTAATTATAATAAATTACCTGAATATTCACAATAAAAGCACGCAATTGTTCAATTTTTGATGGCCTGAGAATTTTTTTTTTTGTTTAATTCGGCATTAACTGGTGATAATAAATCTTGAATTACTTTGAATGCTGCAAAATCATAAGTTTTTTAATTTAAAATGAAATATTAGTAAATTTATCACTTCAAATCAGGTACACTTTCAAGCCTTTAAAAGAGTTTCATGTATTTTGGAAAGTTCTAAGCCTTGTGAACCAATATTAATACAGTTTTTACTGAGATATATTTTCAACTAGTTTTTGAATGTTACACATTTTTGAAAGAGGCATATTATTCTATCGGGATAGAGATGACCAAAATGTATATGAACCTATAAATAAAGTATACGAGGTAATTTAAGTATTTAATTCAATTTCTTTTGGTTGGTAGGTACCAAACTTAAAAACTAACTAACGTATAAAGAATACTAACAAGACAATGACCAGTAAGTTTTTTCAAAGCTGGATATAAGTTCATCATAATATTGTCTTTTTTATCGAATTTAAGCCAATGAAGAACATTTTCAGGTTCGACTTGACTCTTTAGCCAAGTAAGAGAATCGTCATAATCAATTCAAATAAAATATTAATTGCATATAAATTATGAAACTGATTGATGAATACAATGAAATTTTAATAACTTTTAATTATATAATGATCTATAAAAGATTTTTATTTATATTTTGTCTCTCTAAATTAAAAGCAAAATCCTTATGAGTTAAAATATCACAACACATTCTAAATTTACTCAAACTATTTTACACCATCAAAAATATTAGTGAAAATTGAATATGTATTTAAAGAGAACAATTTGTAACTATATGGTGTTTTGTTATTTCTTTTCGAAAGGTATAAGCTTTTGAACTTGAAAAGTGTATCTTAAAAGTTGTCCAAAGTAAATACTCATCCTCTTTTACAATTCTGTATTGTGTTCATTAGTACAAACTATGATCAAAACAAAATTGTCCTCTATAATTTCAGAATTTCTAAATTCCCTGCATTTGAAAATTTGATTATGAAAAATTCTATATTTAATTTATGTTCTTAAATTTATAATATAGTTACTATAGTGGTCAACTTAAATAAATAAGAAAAAATAATAATTTGTGTTGGAAAAATAGTTTCCTACCAAAATATTTATTTTTTAATTTCATATTGTTCTCTTGTTATTCTCCGTTGTTCTATTTCATGGATCGCATGAAATAGTAGATCATTATCTTCCGGTATTACAAAATCACCAATATCTTGAACTGAAAAATGACACAAATGTATATATATTTAGTAAATTTAGTATGAGAATAAAAAATATATTTTATTTTAAAACTAACTCGGGTACTGATTAGCATTGATTTGTTGTTGATTTGTCATGAGATTTTGAATCCATGCGTCTCTCCATTCCTACTGTTAATATATTATATTTAAATTACCTAACAAGTATAATTTCAAATTGAAATATTTTAAATTTGATAAAAACAAACCTCCAACAAAGACTTTGCCTACATTAGCAGTAGGAATTTCTTCTACTTGATGAATTGGTGCTTGCCCTGAAATGTTCTTTATTTATAATTATTATTAGGTTATTACATATTTTCATTGTGATTATTTTAGTTATCTTTACCCATTAACCTTCAATGGTATCCATAATTTGCGCTGGAACATTGTTTCTATTGCCACGTGTTCGTTCTAAAAAATATTTTTTTTTTTTTAAATTATATTATGCACCCTAAAATATTAAATTTTTTAATATTTGATATTCACTTAATTATAAATTATTTTATTTATTGCTTTATAGGGATACTTCATACTTCGGTCGTAAGCTAAATGCCCAGTACATAGAAGGAGCTCCCTTGTTGAAATTCGGCCCTTGATCAACCGTTCACAGGCTGAATTAATTTTTCTATCAAGCTGAATATAAGCCCAACGATGAGTTCTTAGAATTGGTCTTTGCTGCATTCTAATGTAATCTTGTTAAACTTTGAGTAAGGTTTCTATTGATATAATGAATTTAAATATTTCAATTAATATCATTAATTAGAAAATGGAGTGTAAAAGGGTGTATAGGTATATCATAATATGACTACTTGTTGTTTTGGAAGAAAACTTAATAATTATGGAACAATTAGGTATATGATTTAACATAAATCATAATATTTAAAAATCTTCGAGTGACTTAAAAAAAAAGATATATTTACTAGGTAAGTAACTCGGTAAGTAATTTAATAAGTTTTTCTAAGACTATTTTCAAAATTACTGACTAGCCCAATAAAAACAAATGTATTTTTTTTTTGAAAATATTTTTTTGGAGTACCTAATCCTCGACCTAATCATAATAATAATTTTGTATACCTACAAAAAATGACAATATATTGATTATGAAAATTTTCATAAATTTAACCTCCAATTTAACCTACTGGTAAAACGACAAATACCAGGACGTGGATGGTTCATTTACTATTTAAGTGCCAATGAAAAATGTCTTGGTCATTATTTGTTCGTTGATCGTTGATTCGTGTTTGTATAATATTATTCATAGGTACTTGAAACTTCTAGAGTATACTTTTATATATCTATGATAGCATCATGGTTTGTTGTTGATGTATAACAAGTTATAAGTATCTAATGGAAATTGTGATATGATTAATTTGGAATTTATTATAGGTACCTATCAGTAAGTACATATTATATAAATTCATATAGGTAATATTAACAATATTAACCAACATAATATCATTAAACGCTTTATTGTTATGTTGTATTGTCCTTAAATAATAACTTAAAAAATGTTTACATACTTAAAAAAATCTAGGTATATAATATAATAGATACAAATGAAAAATGGTAGAATAATTAAAAAAAAAAACTGAACAATAGGTACAAAGTAAATGTATAAGTTGTATATAATATAGTAATAATAATAATAAAGAGAAAAGATCAGAAATGTGTAAAATTACGTAAAACAATCGAATTTCGAGCGGCTGTGTAAGCCTACAGCGCAGACAGTATTGCCGCCCGGAGAGCAATCGAGGGATTCAAACTCGGTCCTACCTATCAACATAACAAACGCCTTACCTACTCAGACACAGTTCCGTTTCGAAATACGGTCAAAACATCAACACTTAAGCTGTGCGTCTACGGAGCAACGTAAACCGATATATTCGATGTACATCGATGTAATCGTATATAATTCGATTGTAATACTCGCATCTCACATATATATATAATTATCGGAGTGTGTGCAAATCGTTTTCCGTTAATAATTATTAAATCATAGGCAAAAATCGTACTTTTATACATGTTTATATACGCGTTCGGTCGTCGGCGTCATTTCTAAACGCGATTGCAAGGCGAACGGACCGATTTCGAAGGAAAAGCGCACATTGACGACTTTAGAAAGATGTTAAAAACACAATTCGGCACGAAAGGCGTGCGAAAAGACGAAACGGTCGGAGAAAACGAAAAAAATCGGCAAAAAAGTCCGGCCGGGAGCGTATTTTGCGATCGACATTGCGACCGCTACGGACGGCACCCGAATGTAAACCGTACACCGGTGGCTTCATGAGATCGCGAGCTACGTGAATCAAGTATAAAAAAGGGTGAAAAGGCCCGAAAATGATTAAAATCGTGTAAAAAAAAGCTAAGTTTCCGAAAATTTCAAAAATCGGCGAAATGATAAGAAAAGAGGTGATAACACGGCCGTGGCGACGGAATTTTCTCATTGGCTTTCGACTATTTTTCGCGACTATTTTTCGGAAAAAACGGAGGCTGGTTCTTACGACCTCCGGTTAAAGTTAACCGATACTAACCGGCGGAATTCTGCCGGTAATAAAATCTGTTATCATCCGGTTAGCGTTAACCGACACTTTACGGGACATTGTAAGAACGGCCCTAAGGGCCAGTTGCACCGTCTCTGATTAAAGTTAACCGGAGTTTAATCGGCCAAATTTGCCCGGTTAAATATCTGTTATCAACTGATTAAGCTTAAACTGATTAATCAAAGTTTAACCGTAGACGGTGCAACTGGCCCTAACCTTGTTTTATAATATAGGAGAGAAGAGAGAAGATATATTTTTCGATACCATCTCAAGTTGGTCACAGGCCATAGGGTAAACGCCGTATAAATGTATAATATCCGTTTTAAATTTTTAATACTTATTGGAAGGCGCATGCGCATGCGGAGATCGAAACCCGATTGTTTGCGACTTAACATAACCTAATATTATAGTATGCATAATATTCTGTAATCTTGTGGCTTACGAACAGACTTCTAAAATATAAGTAATACCATAGTATAAGGAATAAGAAGTATGCTCCATGATAAGACTGCGCATATTTTTTTAAGGGGCAATTTATAATTTATATAGGCAACCAACAATAAACACAAGGCGACGTCACGAGTATACATTTAATCTTATGCAATGCAGTATGCACAAAAACACAAGACGATGCACATGCGCGAACTAGGACGAAAACACGGTTCGCGTTGATCATACTTCTTATTTCTTATACTATGGTTAATACCACAGGTTTCTATTTAGTGTAGTTTAAAGTGTAGTGTAGACGTCTGTGTATAATACTAGTTAACAAACTCCCTTCATCGGTTGAAGTATAGTAAATACCAAATAGTTATACTTTCACTCGTCGTCGGTCCGTCTGTCGGCTGAAGAGCGCGCACATTTTTTCATTTCCGATCAACGGCCATACTAATTGTCTTTGCAAACAGCCCGATCTAACGCATTGAGTTTACACCGATAGACTATCGTTTCGCGATCAGAAGTTTTCGATATCACGATTACGTCGGTTTCCGCACTCGTTACACACAATCGCTTGCTGTCTACGAAACCCTACATCGACTGCTGCCGGACTATTATCGCCACCTCGAACGACGTTGTCTTACCTCCACTGTTCACATTGTAAGTAAGTACATTGTAAGTTGTAATAAATGTACCTATCTCATCTCATATCAACAGTTTTTAGAAGACGATTGGATGAATCAAAATTGAATACTAAACTCAATATTTTTTATGCAGGAATTTAAACTATATTCTATACTCCGTGCCACAAGAGAATAAACACAGTGTCCTGACCAAAGTTTCCTCACTCGTTACACACAATCGCTTGCTGTCCACGAAACCTTACATCGACCGCTGCCGGACTATTCTCTCCATCTCGAACGACGTCTTACCTTCGTTTACATTGTAAGTAGGTACCTTGTAAGTTGTAATAAATGTATCCCATATCAACTGTTTTTAGAAGATGATTGGATGAATCAAATTTGAATACCAAACTCAATATTTTCTATGTAGGAATTTAAACCACAATTTAAACTATATTCTATACTCCGTGCCACAAGAGAAGTAATCTGCCCATCCACTACCTATTTGACATGTTGCAAGATCACGACCGTCAACGGTGGGCAACGTTATATTATAGTCATGCTATTAGTATGTCTAATTTTGTAAAGTGGGGTGGGGGCGGGGCCTCGAAACGGACTCTGCCGTCAGTCTGCATGCGCGTAGCAGATTACTTCTCTGGTGGCACGGAGTATAATAAACACTTCTTTGATATTGCTGATGTAAGAATCTCTTATCAATTTTTTATAGTAGACAGGTAAATAAAAATGTAATACCAAAGACTGAACCCTATGTTTTCTATATAGGTTTAAAATGAAACGTATTTAGTCATTTGTTTGGTTAAATTAAACATTTTATTTAACGATGATACAACATCTTGCATAGCTATAATCTCTGTTTAACACTTATGTACCTACTCTAATGTAAACTTCTCAGAACAATATATTTCTTATTATCTTTATTATACTTCTTAAGGAGTGTCCTGAGGTGATTTAAACTTTTGTTTTTCAAATGATATTATATGGTGATGTACCTACAAAATACATAATAAATAATTAATAATGAACTCTTAACTTTAAAAAAGTTATTGGTATAATATAGTAAGATTGTAATGTAGGTACCATCATTATTAATCCAAGTTTTGCAATCAATAAAACAAAATCATATAGGTATGTTCAGTGTACAAAATAGATTGGTATAATAAATTAATAATAAACACTTTTTTGAAAAACGCTTCATCAGTTACCAGATTTTTATCTTACGCATGTAAAAATTATTTCATTCACCCTAACGACCATCGCCAAATAATATTGGGCTCCCAGCCCGAAAATAAATAATAATAATTATAATAGGTAATTATATAATCTACATTAACTCAGATTTATTCTTATATCCTTGAATGCAAAGCACAAATTAAGCAGACATAAACATTTTTTTCAAGTTTTATGAAGTAAAATGTTTCAAACAATCAATAAAAGTTGATTTTTTTTTAATAATTTTTATCTACGGTATTATCATAAATGTTATCTTTATATTTTGTAATCTCTGTGTTAAAAAATATAACTAGTGGAACGACTGAATTTTTTTTGTATTGTGTTATAAATTGGCACGTTGAACAAATCCTATTTGTCATCTCTGGCCTATATTGTGTTACATAAAAATTATTATTTTATTTACTTAATACAGGACAACTTCAATTGACATATTTTAATTCACTATTGCATATTTGCATACATAGGGGCAATGTAACTGCTAAATATGTCGATAGTCAATAAAATGCTAACGTGTACACAGACAGTATTTTTTCGTTTAATTATATAATTATAACATAATCCTGAATAATATTAGTATAACATTATTATAATTTTTTTATAATATTTTCGTTACAAAATGCTGTCTGGGGAGGTAGATCTATAGCAGACTAACAACCATCCATAATATGAATAAGATGTATACCTGCATTCTATTTATTCCAAGTTCAACAATAAAAAATAATCAAATTCTTTATAGAAATTCGTCATACACATTAAAGTAGGTAGAGCCATTTTAGAAGAAAATACTTAAAATATTCATGTAAATATATCATATTTTTCTCTTCTTAAAAATATTTTTACTAAAATAAACTACAACATTAAGGTAGGTATAGTACTTATAATTAATATATATTAGAATCGTAACCATTCAAAATTGCAAATTTCAGTATACAAATATACTTATATATACTTATAGAATATATACTTAAATAGGTACTTATTGATAATAATTAATAAATATAATATAACATAATACAGTAATATTTCTCGGCACCATCGTAAGTTGGACACAGGGTAAACGCCGTATAGACACTCTAATCTGTTTTTGGACAAGTGCTTATCACTCGTATAAAAAATTGATAAGATAATATGATATCGATAATACTTTTTGGAGTGCGAATGCGCGCGCGGAGCGTGGAACTGCTGCAGTGATCCGCTCGTATAAATGTTTGGAATCGCGGAAAAAAAAGTCCCGGTAAAAAAAGTGCCTGGAAAACAAGTCCCACACTAGGAAAAAAAAGTCCCTATAAAAATGAATAAAAATATATCAAATTGAATGTATAAATATGTTAAAATTGTATTGAAAAATCGAGTGAAAAATACATTTAAGTTAATATATTTATTAGTGTACTAAATTTTAAAAACCATCCAGAATGAATTCCTATTATAACAAACTAATTTTTTTTAAAACTTCCTTTCAATTTATGATGAATAATTTATAATATGAAACTTTTTATATTTATCTATACAATTTGATATATTATACCATATTATTATCATTACACTTTTGGTAGATTACACTAAAACTAAACACTAAATTACGAGCTAAATTACTAAGTGATAACAAAAGCCAAAAATATGATCTTCATTAAGGAACACGAAAATTAAATATATATATTATAATATATACATTATATAGGTATGTAAGCTTCTTTCTATTTTTTATATTAAATTATTTTTTGTGTAACTTTAATGTATTTTTTAATACAATTTTAACATAGGTATTTATACTCTAATTTTGATAAAATATTTTCATTCATTTTTTCGGGACTTTTTTTCCGATTTCCAAATGTTTGCTAATTATGGCTGGGGCTATACACAGCGTATGGCGTGTACACGGCCTCCACGTTTCGAACGCCGCGTTTTCCACCTAGGCGGAAAACGCAAGCCGACCGGCGTTTTTTGCCGCCGCGGAAAACGCGGGTATTACGCGCGCCGTGTATAGCTGCCCCGATTTAAACCAATGCGTCTTTAATTCGACGGAAAACGCTGCGGAATACGCCGTGTATAGCCCCCAAGGTTTTTACCCCTAGGTCCCCTAGGGATTTTTATTATCTATAAACCTCATATAGCCCCAGCCTAGTTAAGGCTCTACGTATCTATAGTGCCATAGTCTAGTATGACTGATGAGGCAGTTATCCTAAACCTGATAGTATATTGTATCTATAATAATGTGGCGATATGGCGTAGTAACCATAGATAATAAAATAATGGATAGGCCATTCCTATATTAATATACGAGGGGTTTGCGTGCTGGAATGTAGATGAGAGACAGCCAGTTTTTATATGGTGTTTCTCACTCTAGCAAGGGGTCTTATCATTATTTTATTAAGAGACCCCTTGTAACGTTCATGCACGTGTGATAAGATAGTATGGCCTATCCATTCTTTTATTATCTATGGTAGTAACACCGCTCCCTCGACGGGAACATTGTCACGTTCCTGTCCGGGGACCAGCTGTGATGTTTATGTATGTTCCTTGCGGGAAACGACCGTGTTCGCGTTTCCCCCATAGATAATATAAGAATGGATAGGACTAAGGCTCTATATAATATCATGGGTATGCTATGCCACCATTTTGCGACTCATTTATCAATGATAAAATAATAAAATAAAGGGGGAGAAATTCATATTCACATAACATTATTAGTCGCAAAATGGCGGCGTAGCATACCTGTATCTATAGTGCCCTAGATAGGACATGCCTATACCAGTTCCATATGAGGCCGTGTGCTTTTTTGGGGAAGAGAGAAAGACAATATGAGGCTTTTTGAGGTTATGTGCAAAACTGTTTTATTAAATAATAATGAATAAATATGATAGTCAGTTATATTTAGATATTTGTCAGTTTGTATTTTGATTGTTTTGCCACCTGTACCTGGAAAAGGAAAATTGGAAAATAATATTTTAACAAAATAAAATTATGTTATTTAATATTCATTATTATTTATCAATTATCACATCAATATTCGCCCCATATAACCTTAAAATAGTATCACTAAATTTTCATGTGATAAGTTCTTATGTCCTATCCATTCTTATATTATCTATGGTTTCCCCCCTCTCCGTGTCGCCGGCACGTAACGGCTGCGGCGCTCGTAGCTCTGTCTCTCTCGTCCAACGGCCTTCGCGCGAACCTGTCTCGACGTTTTTACCTACTTGTATCTACGATCTCATTATTTTTTGTTTTACACTTTAACTACGATCTCGTCGTACGCTTCGTTCGCTCTTGCGACTATTATGATCGATCGCAGTTGTCGAACTTAACAAGCCCACCTGTTATACCTTACATATTTATAAATTTTACATTGGGTGTTATTACGATTAAATTGTTTATGTCGTCGCTCATCGCGTATGACACATTACACGTTGCGTTGTTCGTGTTCGTGTTTTCGACTTTCTGATTTAAAGTCAGAACCGTGCATAGTGTAAGTGTGGCCTGGTACGTCTACTCTTACCAAAACACTATTATATAATCTTTTGTCTTACGAACAGACTTTTAAGTACATTACAAACACTACATTGAACGCTGCCGGACTATTCCCGCCACTACAAACGACATTGCCTTATCTCCGTCCACATTGTAAGTTGTAATAGATGTATCTCAACAATATGTATCATATCAACAGTTTATAGAAGATGATTAGATAGATGAATCAAAATTGAATACTGAACTCAATATTTTTTATGTAGGAATTTAAACTACCTAGGTACATATATTTTAATAATAATTTCTTTGATATTGCTGATGTGAGAATCACTTACCAATTGTTTATAGTCGAGTTTATAGTAGATATAAGTTGTATTTTTCAAATTGATTGAACATGTTAAAAATCCCGTAAAATTCTCTATTTTTAAATATCCTTGTTTATCATTTGAACACAATTGTCACCTTCATTTAGTTTTAAAATAAATGAGTCTGTTTTCCAACTACTGTACTGTGGGTCACAATTGTGATTCTATAGAATCTTTATTAATTTTAGTAGATTTCCTTCTACGAACTATAGTTCTAGCTATAACTAAACCATTTATGTAAGCTTTTTTTCTTTCCAAGATCCAAGCTTCCAAAATTTTCCAAAATTATTTTACGATCTACTCCGGTGAACATTCCGCAAAAAAAAACCTTTGTAACCTAATATATATTTTTTATTGAAGCCGTTTCCTTAGTTGTTCTACCAATTTTCAAAGAATTCACAGACATATATTCACTAAGATCATCACAGTCCTCATTATTATTAATTTCCTTTATAGGATCATCTATGTTAGCATTTTTTTCAGTTTCAACATTAATATTGTCATAAGTATTAATATTATCAGTCATAATAAATTCATAATCATCAAAATTGTTTAAATTGTTAAAATTATTTATGGTTGTTATTGGGGTATAATTATCATAATATACAAGGTCCACTTCCTTTCCATTTTCATCAATAGCCCAGTTCTCATGATCATGTTCATTAATGCTATTAACTGATTTCAAAAGCTTTAAATCTTCCTCACATATTTCCTTTAGGGTTTGGACTTTATCAATATCAGGGACAACCATTTCAACCAGTTTTCTTGCACGATTCATTATCTAAAATTAATATGTAGGCCAAATTAGCCAATAGGTATTTATATAATTATGTTTCAATATTTTTAGTATTGTACAATTGTATTATAAAAATTAGCTTAATTTTAAATTTAATTACAATTACGTTATTGTTAAAGATACCAATTTCCAGCCATCAAAAATTCCAAAGGAAATAATAAATAATATGAAAAGTGATAATAAAGATTATTTTCTCTCCTATTCAACACCAGCTCCGCTATGCACTTGGGAGGTATTTCAGATAACAATTTCTATACACCTGACATAGGAGATTCATTGTTTTGAAGAATAAAAATGTTTTTATAACACCAAAAATCTTAAAATATTTATCACTAGATAGCATTTTTTTTTCTGAATTCAGAGATATAAAAATGTCATTTTGTGATTTTTTGCACATAAGAGGTTTTTCACGCCAGACGACGATATGCTCTAAAAAATTTAAAAAAATTATTTTGATTAATTCTATTAATATTTATTTATAATCTAATTCTTAAAAATTAGATTTTTAAGATTTTATAATATCTTATAAGGCTTTATAAGATTTAACATTTTACTTTTGTAAAATAGGAACTTAAAGCATTTTTTTCAGATTAACAATAATAAAATAATATGCAAAAGATAGCAAGATACTTATAAAATTAGCAGAAAAAATGCAGAAACCTTAGAATATGCAAAAATAAGCTCTAAAAACTTTTAAAGCTGTGTTCTTTTTAGTAAGATATGGAAATGTAGCTTACTCTGCTATATTTTAACAATCTATAAAGAAATATGCAAATGCTAGAAGTCTCGAGCACTGCTAATGACATATAGTGTTTTAGGTTTTTTTTAAACTATTTATATTGATTCAGCTCATCATTTTTGATTTGTTTATAATCATAAATTATTATATCCTATGATTTAATTTAAACGGTAAATGCATTTTTGTATTTCCCATTAATCTGGTTTATTATTGAAACTAAATATTAATTAGAATTTGATCTAATTACCTAATTTTTGATACAAATGCCAATTATAAGTAAAAAGCAGAGCAAGCATAGACCCCAATAATAAATAAAAAATTGTAATACAAACTTTTTGCCTAACATTTGTTCTGGTAGGATTACTTCATGTTTTTAATTGTGGTGCCAAAATATGTTTGCATACCATACAAGATGTTTTACTAAATAGGTATACACCATGCTTCCTTTAAGAGAAATTCCTCCCCTCCCCCCAACTGTAATGACTAGTTATTTTAATATAATTTTAATGGCTTATGTTCACAGTTATCAAGAAACCACATATTTACCATGGAACCGTCTATGAATGATTCAGCAATAAATGCCAAGTAAGTAAATACACTAGGTGGTGAAACATAACAAAAATATGAAATTTTATCCTACTTTTATAATTATTTTATTTTATAAAACTAAGGTTTTTTTCTATAATTATTGTAATTAACACTGTGTCTGATTCAAACAGTAACTATCATCGAATCAATTATTTTAAATGTATTTTATGTTTTTATCACACAGTTCTGGAGTGTTGACAATTCCAACAGTTATTAAACAGGAAAATATTGATGAAGATCAATCATTACAGATAGGGTAAGAATTGTATTTTTTACTTCATAGACTAATATGGAATTTAACAATACTATATACTTAAGTGATCAATAATTAACAAAGGCGTTTCACGTTTAATTTTTGAACTTTAAATGCTAATAAAAAAAAACTGTGACTAAAGATTTTTAATATTTTTCAAATATCATTGTAAAAATATAGTAGGAGCCTTGTATTAAATTTTCAAGTATTTTTACACAACAAATAAAGTTTTATTGACATTCATAGAAAAAAAAAACTATTTATATTGGAAACTTAAAATGTCCCTAAATAGTTCAAAACAAATCAAAATATTTTTAAAATTTTATCATGTATAAAAAATGGAAATATAAACAACCAGTGAAAATTTCATGTATCTACGGTCATCTGTTTTAAAGTTACACCAAAAACCAAAATCAATTTTCTCAAAAACAGATTTTGTGTAAAAATTACCGTTTTTTCTTAATTTGTCCTTTGTTTTTCACGGCACTTTTTAAAACTATTGGAAATTTCAAATTTTGACCTCCCGAATGCACCAACTAGATTCACTTTCCCATCAAACAAGATACTGTTAAAGAAAATCAAAACCGTTTTACTGCCCCAAACCGTGATGACAGACACAAAAATAAAAAAATAAAAAAACACACATTATTGTAAAATCAATACATTCATCGTTCCACTCAGAATCTAAAAAATAACATTCAGTCTTTTTTTTATTTTTAGGAATATTTTCAGTTTCCAATTTTTTAGTTTTTTTATTCTATAAATGTCAATAAAACTTTATTTGTTGGGTATAAACGCTTGACAATTTAATAGAAGGCTCCTAATATATTGTTTCAAAGATTGATGAAAAATATTAAAAATTCAAAATCACGATTTTTTTTTATAAGCATTTAACGTTCAAATATTGACAAAATACGTAAAAATGACGAACATTTCCAAAATATTTTAAGTTAGAAAGTCATAAAAAATATTCTTTTTAAATCCAAAATTTTAAAATGTAATGCAAGATTCCTCACCTTTATCGAAAAAAAAATATCTACAAGAAAGTCAAATTAAATTTTTATGAGCATTTGAAATTCATATTTTTACAACATTTGATAATTCACTCGATTTCTCATGAAACAATTTCCTTATTTTGTTGTAATTAAAATACGATTGACTGTAAATGCTTTAAAATTTCACTGAATGTTCATATTTTCATTTTCTATACATCATAAAATTTTGAAAATAATTTGATTCTTTTTGAGCGATTTATGGACATTGTCAGTTTTCAATTTTATTAGTTTTTTTTTTCTATAAATATGAATAAAATGTTGTTTGTTGGGTAAAAATGCGTGCAAATTTAATGCAAAGCTCCTGATATATTATTGTTACAACAGCAGTTGAAAAATATTAAAAATACATAGGCACGATTTTTTATTATAAGCATTTAAAGATCGATTTTTGACAAAATGTATCAAATTTAATATTGAATAATTATTTCGTAATTAAAAATTTATAAAATGTTCAACTTTTATATCTAAGAATTGAAAATTTAAAACAAGATTCCACATAAGTAGTAAATTCTGTTACCAAAAAATCTAAAAAATACATAAGCACAGTTTATTTTTATACTCATTTTTAAGCTCAAATTTAGACGAAATTACATATTAAAAAACCTGAAATAACTATTTTAGTTATTTTGTTTGGATTGTATAAAATTATTCGTGGGTACTTGAAACTTCTAAAGTATACTATTATATATCTATGATAGTATCACGGTTTGTTGATGATGTACATCGCGTTATAAGTACCTAATAGATATTTTGATATGATTAATTTGGAATTTATTAAAGGTACCTATTATAGGTAATTTTTTTTTTTTAATACCATATATATTATATAATACTATGTCTTATGGATACACATTGTTTCCACGATGAGGATTTGCTGCTCTTGACCAAATATCTGGTTAGGGCTTGTTCGAGCGCCGCAGTCGATGTATAGCCAATGCGTCTATGAACCGGTCGTGCCGTCCCCCGCCCGTCTAGCATGCTGTCACCGATAACGCACGTCCGCGTAGACCCCGTAAAACGTTGACCTAATTTAGTTACCCAACGACCTTTGTCAACGTACGGTCCGTCGTTGTGTTGTTGCGCTGGCCGATCTACGGTTACGCGTTACCTTTGTTCTTGTGATTGCGACTTGATTTGCCGTTCACGCGACGCGTGCCGCCATATCACCGTAATAATATTATTATATTTTATCCGTCGCTGTAACCTCCATAGGCTGTGTTTCGCCGCTTCGTTGGTCGTATTATTGTTTTCGATACGGTGCCCGGTCGTCCGACATATATATTATATTCACGTGTTGTTCGTGCGATCTGTGCTGATATTGTTATACGGCCGCTGTTTGGTTTGGCGAGCAGCTGTGAATACGCGTGCCTTCGGTTCTGATCAAACCGAACCCACACCTGTATTCTCTGTTATCCGTCATCGTAGCCGCCGCCGCCGCCGCCGCCGCCGCCGTGACGAGTGCTACGTGTGGACTTAAACTTCAGTGGTCATATTGTCGCCGTACCTATTATCAAGTCGGAGTAGGCAACAGCCAAGTCATCCCCAACGGTCGCAGGAGACGCGCGTAATTATTATCATACCTTGTGTTTTATTATTACTTATCATAATCATTTGGTGATTATTCTATGTTATTATCTATACTTTGTATTTTCCTATTGATTGGTACTGAGGCGCCGGTACCAAATCATTAGCCATTGCTTTTATTATTATTATTTCTTTTGTATTTCATCAATAAATTATTGTATGTGCCTTACCATACGTGCCCGTTATATATCTCAGAGTATAGTTGATGAGGTCATAGCCTGAAAATCCTACTGTCACATTGGTCCTGGTATTCCTTCAAACTGTTAACTTTCGTTGATGTAGTCAATGAGGCCGACCACTAAAATCGTAGGAGCCTCTTGACTAAACAGGGCTCTTATCCTTTTTAAGTTGATATAGTCTGTTTGCGATAGGGAAGTTTGTAATTTCTTGAGAGCTTTGTTTTTGTTTTGGATGGCTTTTTTTATCTCATCATTCCACAATTGGACGCGAGGTTTTGGGGAGCTTCTCTTATACCTATTGTGATTAAAGTGGTTCCTGTTATCATTTCGGTAAATTACTGTAAATTTTTTTTTTGTGGGGGGGGGTGGGAGTGGGTACTTCAAGAGTCTTGAGGTGGAGATGCTTGGAAGAGTAGATGGCCAAGTTTAGTGAGATGGGTTTTAAGGAAGGTTTTATTGATATTGGGACGGATTTCAACAATGAGATTCATAAGTGAAGAGGAATGTCCGAGTCAATCTCTTTGCAGAGATTATGGATGTTGATGTTTTAGTTTCTATAGTTTTTCAGGATGTCTTTGAACTGTAGTATAGATACAGAGGAACTGTAGGAGAACATTTCCTCTGCTGGTCTGAGTCCATCAATTATTTTTTCCTCCAAACTAGATTATGAGTTTAACCTGAGATTGAGCCTTGCTTTTTTATATATCTTTTTTGAGGGGTCGCTGCTAAGATTGTGAGTTGTTCGAGTCTAGA
This sequence comes from Acyrthosiphon pisum, assembly GCF_005508785.2. Classification (NCBI taxonomy): domain Eukaryota; kingdom Metazoa; phylum Arthropoda; class Insecta; order Hemiptera; family Aphididae; genus Acyrthosiphon; species Acyrthosiphon pisum. The sequence continues at coordinate 107,134,234 of NC_042493.1, forward strand.
ATGCTTGTGTTGGTGTTGTTTGCTTCGAGAAACGAGGAGCCTGAAAGGAGTCTTTTGATTGGTTTTTGTTCTGCTGTAGTAGATATTTGGTGGGTTACTGAGGTATGGGGTGTGAGAGTTTGAGTGAGGTCAGTGGAAGAGAGACAGGATTTAGGAGGTTCGGAGAGGTCTTCGATCGAGTGTTTGAGGTGGTAAGGAAGTTTGAGGAGGAGGTTCACTACCGTCGCTCCCTTGTGTGGGCGTGGTGGGAGCCGCTGTAGGTAGACCGGGAGATTCTGAATTCTTGGAGGCGGGCGATTGGTCTTCAGGCTTGTCAGGCTGAGTTTCAATGTCTCCCGGTTTGTTTGTTTGGGAGTTTCTGTGGACGTCTCTGATAAGTCTGTGTGTGTGTGGGGAGATGGGAGAGGTTCCGCAACCAGGTCCTTTTCTATAGGTTGAGAAGAGGATATGGCGTTGAGACCGTTTTTCTTGCATGTATTGGAAGTGTGCCCGGTTGATGATTCACATAGAAAGCATGTGATTCTGTCATCAGTGAACAATACTCTGAAGTCAGTTTGATTGTGTAGAAGGGACAGTGTGTCAGGAAGCTTTGAGGCATCTTCATGTTTGATGCAAAACTTTTGGCGGAAGCTTAATATGTGGTCATATCCCTCGATGTTGATCGCCGCTTTGAGGTAAACTGTTTGAGATATAGGAGTGATATTGATATTTTGTCGAATATAACTTGGTTAGGTATAGAGGGACAGACATTGGATATGACTATCCTCTTGGATGGATTTATGAGTTTTCGGATTCAGATTACTTGTTCGTTGATCGTGATACTTTGGCTATATTCTAGCAGTGAATCAAGTATTTGTTTACTAGCAAGAAAAATGCTGAACTGATTATTGGATATGCGAGAAACAAAGGCAATGTCTTTTGGGGAGATAATTTTGCCTAGAGCAAGGATATAATCTCTTCGAGGAATGCCGTCAATAGAGTTAAAGACAATGGCCTGTTCTCTGCTGGGAAAATTTTCATTGGCTGCCACGGATGCATAGTTTAAGTGTGTGTTTTGAAAAGTTTTGCTAATTATCCTAGCTGACTAGATAATACATAATTATTAATTGTTATTTGGTGATATTTTAAAAGTTGTTATGCATATATAATTTATCTAGAAATATTGTATAACAGATAAATAATTGTTGAATAAGTTCAAAGTGGTTAATAAATCCTTAGTACTTATTAGTATTAGCTGCAAAATAGACAGTACGTCTAGCTTTATTAAAATAAAAACGGAACATTCATATAACTGTAAATAATATATAATATATTATAAATTACTAGTACAATTATACTTACCTATAGGTATTTATATAAATACCAAAGAATTTAGAGGTTAAAATGGAATACTGTAGTAACACACTACGTTGAACTTACTATTTTATTAAGATTTTAGTGTAGACCTTTTGTAGGTACATATAAATATTTGATGTGTACGAACAAATGTACGATTGATGAATGTATCAGTACACACCATATTACAACAAATAAAACAATTAATATAGTACCAAAAATGTTTTTTTAGAAAACAGAAAAAGTAGGTAAAATGTGTAATACAGACCACAGTCAATCAAAAGTTTAAAACAAGTAACAGTCATATTTAATACAAACATTTGAAGAAATTTGCATGTATCTATAGTACTTTTTTAGAGTTACACCATAAACTAAAATCGAATTTGTCGAAAACTTGCTTTGTGTAAACCTCCAAGGTTTTCTTTATTTTTTCAAGTACATCTACAGTCAATAGTTTTCGAGTGACACCAAGAAAAAAAATCGATATTATCGAAAACCGATATTAAATAAATACTCTTGTTTTTATTAAAATAATTTTTTCCATACACTTCTTAATTACCGAGAGCTTTAAATGTGATCTCCCAAATGCACCAGCTATAACACTTTCCCATCTGAAAAGATACTGAAGTTGAAAATTGATTTTGAATACTATAATTTTCGTATACTTACAACACACCCAATAAAACACACACATCATCGTAAAATTAAATTACACTTTCAATTTTGTGCCAGAAAAAATCATCGAAACTATTATTTTGTATTTCTATTCAATTCGCCCAATTGTCCTTGAATTTGATAATAGTAACTTTACTATGGTCCACATTTAATTCCATCTAAAAAATAATCTACTTAATACATTGGAGAAGTAAAAATAAACTTTTACCAGTTGTTTTCAAATACAATGGGTAAAATGAAAAAAAAAAAAAATAAGGATTATGTGATTCTACACAAGACCAGTTTTTGACAAATTGGATTTTCATTTTTTGTGTAATTTTAAAAAAATTACCGTAGATATTTGCAATTTTAAAATAACCTTAATGTAATTTATTATTTAGTTCATGGTAGACAAACTGATGAGGAATCAGTATTATATTTTTGAATATTATATAAATAATAAAACGCTTACATAACAAGAGAAAAGAACGGAAAAAAGCGGTATGAATGTTTAATCAATCATATACTTTTCTAAAACTATATATTTAATTAACACAATGCAGGTTTTTTTTTTGTTCTGTGTATATTATAAGTATTTTCCTTTATTTGATAATAAAATAAATAAATTCTTATTTTATTTTTTTAGAACTCAGACTGAAGAAAATGGTACAACTTATATAAAAGAGGAAATAGATGAGATCGGGGCTGCTGAATTTATTAGTACAGTAATTGTCAATCAAACCCTAGAACATATAAATCATATAAATTCAGATTTAACATCAAACAGCTATAAAAGGACAAAAAGCGGAAAAAAGCGGTATGAATGTTTAATCAATCATATACTTTTCTAAAACTATATTTTTAATTAACACAATGCAGGTTTTTTTTTTGTTCTGTGTATATTATAAGTATTTTCCTTTATTTGATAATAAAATAAATAAATTCTTATTTTATTTTTTTAGAACTCAGACTGAAGAAAATGGTACAACTTATATAAAAGAGGAAATAGATGAGATCGGGGCTGCTGAATTTATTAGTGCAGTAAATGTCAACCAAAACCAAGAACACATAAATCATATAAATTCAGATTTCACATCAAACAGCTGTAAAAATACAAATAGTAGTGAAATGAAATATGAATGTGAATTCTGTGAGAAAGTCTTTATTTATAAATCACAATTAAAGATTCATTCTAGGAAACATACCGCTGAAAAACCATATAAATGTGACATTTGTGAGAAAGCCTATTTTCAAAATTCAAATTTAAGGACACATTCAATGACACATACCGGTGAAAAGCCTTATGAATGTGGAATATGTACGAAAGCCTTTACTCAAAATTCACATTTAATTATTCACTCAAGGACGCATACTGGTGACAAGCCTTTTATATGTGGAATATGTACGAAAGCCTTTACTCAAAATTCACATTTAATTACTCACTCAAGGACACATACTGGTGACAAGCCTTTTATATGTGGAATATGTGAGAAAGCCTTTTCTCGCAAACAATATTTGACGAACCATACAAGGATACATAATGGAAAAAAGCTGTATCAATGTGATAGTTGTGATGAAGCTTTTTATTTCAAAAATATTTTAAAGGGGCATAAAAAGACTCATACCAGTGAAAATTTGTCTAAATGTGACATCTGTGATAGGACTTTTAAAACGTTAACTAGTTTAACACGCCATATAAAGACACTTCATTTCTGATACACGATAATTTTGATTAATAAGTTTAATTCTTAACTATTCCATCAAATATAATATTGCTTAAAAAGTTATCTATTCTTGAATTTTATCAAACATGTATTAAATATTAGTTAACTCAAAGTTATTGACTTAGTAATAAATATATATATATTATTGCCTGTAAATCAACATGCTTGGGTTGACTACATATTATTATTTTTAAACTTTTAACTTATGTTGATTAATAAAGGATTATTATTAAATTATTTCATAGCTGATATTAACATAAATACGTATTTTGGACATACCCACACTCCTTCCAATCTATATAAGAATAATCATATTTTAATGTACAAATGCTTTCTCTCATTTCAATTATTAATATGTTATTATTTATGAATATTTTCGATGTTTTGGTGTCTGATTAAAAGTTTTTGAGTGTACAATTGTGTTTGAACATAAATCCAGGTTCATTACCCTAAAACTTCTGTAAATACATAACATTTAGCTTTTTAATTGGAAGGTACCTGCCAATAATTTAGCTCTTAAGTTAATTATTTAGCATTTCATCAATATAAATAAATATTTGATGAATAGTCAGTGTACGGGCCAGCTACATACAATAATAACCCGTCCGCCCGGGCACCGTCGCGCTACACGCACCTTTTCACACACGCGACCTCTGTAATTTGTGTGTAATGTTGTTATAGCTCGAGTAGAATTAGTATCTGAACAGTTTTTTTTTTCTGTACTTTTATAAATCTACGTGAAAAATTATAAAGCATGGTATTTTTTTTTTTTTTTTTTGGATTTTTATGGAGATTTTGGCCTTCGAAATGTCGCGGGTGGTTGTAGTATAGAATAATAGGTATGTCTATTCCGTGACGTCACTCCGCATTACGACAACGCAGCGAGGCACTGTTTACGCGGCAAACGGGCAAAGCAACCAAGACCTGCATGGATGTCGCTTTTATACGATTATAATTTATATTTTATAATATTATACTGCATATAAATTCAGTGGTGAATCCAGGAATTTTTTTTTTTTTGGGGGGGGGGGCTGGTTAGTTACATAATAGAATATAACAAAAAAAACCCTTAATAACTACAAAATTAGTTTTTATTGACTGCATATTCACGTTGTAAACGATTTGTTTTTTGTGATATAGTTTGGCTAACAACGTATGGTACCTATGTATCTTATATTATTTAATTAAAGATTAAGTAAAATTAAGATTTTCTGAAATTTCAGGGGGGCTGTAAGCCTGTAACCCCTCAGCCACCCGCCACCAATGGATACGCCACTGTATACAAATAGGTACCGTAATCTAGACGAGTAGGTGTTCAGGTCCGGCACTAGCTTTTACGAAACTCTGGGTGAAATATACTGCGAGGCCCTTTTATATTAAAAAAGTACAAGTTTTGAGCTGCAAGGCCACGGGCAAGGGCCCGGCTCGCACCACCACCCCCGTCGCGCCGGTACTACGAGGATTACAATGGTTTTAACAATAGTGGTACATTGGTTATAAGATAGTTACATTGGGTTAAGTGTATAATAATTGTTAGATATTATGACATTTTTTTTTTTTTATATAATTTTTGTTTTACATTTTTTTCTTATTCTAGTGTTAGTACATGGTGGCTATATATATATTTGTGGTTAAAATATTTATTTTATAATTTAGACATTAATTATTGCATATTTATATAGTCGTCCACTAATACTTATATTGGTCTTACTAGAATTTGTATATATACATTTTTTTTTAATTTAAAATGTATTTATATTTAAAATACTTATTATTACTTCACCGTTCTGTACGGTCAGTGGTGTATTGGTACGGGTACGCGGGTATACCTACGCCGTATACCCATCAGAAGATTTTCGATTTTCGGCGTATATAAGGTAAAATCTTATTTTACGGGTATACGCTTTCAAAATAACCAGAAAACCAAATAAGATTTAAAATTTATTTAATAATTCATATAGGAAAAAAACGTTATTCGTTATTATATGTATTAATGAATTACTTATCAATTGAGGTAGGTATTGAATATAAGTTATATAACAATATGCGTCGTGTTTAATGTATTTTAAGACTTTAAGTTCAATTTAGTAAACCCAATATTGAATACAAAAAATCTATGCGGAAAATTCTATAGATTGTACCTAT
>NC_042493.1:107140969-107145036 GCF_005508785.2 Acyrthosiphon pisum
CACGTAATATTTTTGCTTCTGCGAGCGGTTTGTCTATAGCTATCAAAAACCATGTAACACAACATAGTTTTTGAGATATTCTTCTACTCTATTATTGTACGCGCATATGGTTTCATTATTTTTCATTTTTGTTATATTTAATTCGATTTGTAAATTAGCAGCGCCGTAAGGAGTTTCGAATGCGTCTAATAATATTTTTTTCATATCTCCCCATTCTGTAATTTCCTTATATCTGGTTACATTAAATGCTCTATCCGACAGTTTAGTAGCTGCTATCATTTTTAACATGAAAGGGTGCTGTTCTGAGTCTACCGTATTTATGATTACTTCGCATGCATTTAAAAATGGATATATATCGGTTTGTCCTGAATAGTTAGGAATTAATTTTATTGTGTCTAACGCACTTATTGGTTTCGTTTCGGTACCTCCCGTCATTTTCTTTACTTTGACTGTTCGTTTTGGTTGTATATATTCGGTGTGAATAGTATTTTTATTACTTCGTAACCCTTGACGAGTTGCGCTAGTAGTAGGACTATTTTCAAACTCCTCTAGGTTTATTAATCGTAAACTTTTATTTAAAATATCACTATTTATTGATTTTATTTCTATACGTTCGTTAAGTATTTCTTCGTTAAATGAGTCTAATTCTTCGTCTAAATTATTTATTTCTATGTTTTCAATTCTTTCGCTATCAGTATTATTTACGTCAATTTCTAAATTACTTTCGTTTTCGATTATTTCAATTATCCTATATCTACCGTTTCTCTAGCTATTGTTTCAAATTCGTCATTAACATTATTTTCTGAACTATTGTTCATTAATATTTGTTTCTTTATTTATTTAATATTTTACTCTAATATATTTAACGTTTAATTTTATTAATATAATCTCATTTAAAATAATCTCAATTATTTTTTTTTTTTTTTATATATATTTATTTTTTTTCGATTTGGTCTTTTAAATTCTACTAGGGGCTTCTACTTGGGCTAGGCGTTTTAGACTGGGCTAAGGACTTTAAACATGGGCTAGGGACTTTAAACATGGGCTTCAAAATCTACACGTGTTTTATACAATGGAGTAGCTAATTCCAAGGGAGTTGTACTTAAATAAATAAGATGAACTCAATAATATGACCTCAATAATCAACAATAAATATAATCTCAACAATAATCTCAATAATTCACAATAACTCTCAATATAATATGCCCTTTTAATAATTCATAACTTCAATAATAATCTCAATAAATGCCTTTTTATAACTCACAAAATAATCTTCAATAATAATCAACAAATGCCCTTTAATAATTCACAAAATAATCTTCAACAATAATCAATGAATGCCCTTTAATAATTCACAAAATAATCTTCAGTAATAATCAATAAATGCCCTATATATACCTTACTCTAATAATACCTTCAATAATAATTTAATAATACGCCCTTCTATATTTTAATTATTTTCCCTAAAGACGATGGACCAATAGACCAAAGGAGACGGTTATATAAAATATGCTTACAAAATTGCTGTATTCATCTCGTTGCTTGATCTCTCTCGTCGTTGTTGAATTGTAACAAAAGTTCGGTCTTCCCAGAGTCGTTGAATTGAAGCGTGCACTCCTCAGTTCAGTGGTGATCCACGAAAGTGAAGTTGCCTCTGTTGATTGAAGTTGATCCAAAATATTTCGAAAAGTATTGTTGAATGTTCCTTGTATCCTGGAAGACCCTTGTCCACAGCGCCAAATTTCTGTTACGTCCCAACTGACGTCGATACATACACCAACGCAGAGATGAACACTTGATGTATTAATGTATTATGTTATATTTGAGTGTTTATTAACAAGTACAAAATTACAATATTATAAATATATGACAGTGAGTGGTGTTACAACCTGCCTCTAAGTGTCTTATGTGTCCCTAAACCGTCTGACGAGCTCTTGTCATGGGCTCGTATATATATGATCGGGTCCTTTGGAGTGGGTGGTAGTTGTAGTGGCTAAATCCGGTCATGCGACAGAGTCCGGGTCTCGAACTTGGTATGCTGGACGACTCGTATCCTTCGTATGAGTGTTGACTTTCCCGAGGAGATACGTGTGATGACGCTTTTATGGTTTGATTGTTTCATACTATGCTTTTGCAACGACCTCCGCGTGTTATAATATACTAATTGTCTTATTAGTTACATTCATTAGATATTGCTAAGAACGTGCGATACGCTGTACATAGTTTATACGTAGGTACGTAACATTATGTTGAAATATCAGTTAGATTTGTTTTTACTATTATTATTTAAGAAGACGTAACACCCGAATGTGTTGTCTCCCTCTTACAAATGTACAACACAGCAAAAACTATTTTGCGTGGGACAACTTTTCTCCAACCATATTTGTTGTAGAACTACCAAATTTTCACAACTTGTAAAGAAGATCTTTATCTGTGCAAAAGCGTGCTTTTTTTAATAGCAGTACCTATCACATATTTTTTATGAGCAAATGAAAAAAAAAATGAAATGTTTAGAAGCAAATAACTTTTATTGTATTTATGTTATCTAAAATATAGGCACTCTGTTGCATGGATAATTTGTCTACCCTATATTTTCGGAAAATTTGGAACCGCTACTACAAATACGGAAAGATAAAAGTTGTCCCACGCAAAACAGTTTTTGCTTTGTTGTAAGACGTAGACAATACTTGCGGGTGTGACGTCCTCTTAAGATTTTGTAGCGCGCAGTTATTTGCCCGGGTGCAATGAATTGGTGTTATTGTTGTTATTATCTGTTATTACTTATTAATTATAATATATTATTATCCGTCTATAATCTATATACATAATATTATGTACAGCGCATTGTGCCTATAACGATGGTTGTTTTATATTACTGTATTTATCGGTGTGCACTTATTGTTACCTATGGGTATTATATTTAATTTTTAACTACAAAATAATTATTACATTTAAAATTTGATACATTTTGTAAAAATTCAAACTTTAAATGTTTATAAATAAAATTCTACGCATATATTTTTAATATTTTTTAACTGCTATTGATACAATATATCAAGAGCTTTCAATTAATTATAGAAAAAAAAACAAAAAAAATTGAAAACTGACAATGTCTGTAAACAGCTCAAAAAGAGTCAAAATATTTTCATAATTGTATTGTATATAGAAAATTAAAATATAAACATGTGAATTTTTCATGCATAATATACAGTGGTTCGTTTTTGATTTACAACAAAATAAGAAAATCGTTAAATGATAAATCAAGTTAATATCCAATGCTGAAATAATATGAGCTTCAAACGCTCTTAAAAACTTAATTTGACTTTCTTGTAGACATTTTTTTTTCGATAAAGGTAGACATGTTTACGAAAAATCTTGTATTACATTTTAAAATCTTAAATTATATAACCTATAATTATTTAAACGAAAAGCGCCGGAGCCAATGTTACTCGCGTCAATGAAGTTGGGCGGAATAGCTACCACAAAAAAGATGAACGGGAAAATTACGAATAATAAAATACAAAGTAAATGTAATTATGGCAGTAATAGTGTTCGTTATACAGTCCAGGGTGTATGTTTGAAGTTTTTTATTCTTATCGAATTAATTTTACCGAGCAACAATTATTAGAGCTTAAATTATTTTAGTTCCAAACGAAGTATATCAGAACTAAATAGATTACATGTGCCACTAAATAAGTGATAATACCTAATTGTGTAATACAAATAATTAAATGAACGCAATATCAAATATAAAAATACTAATATTTATTTATTTTTTTATAACATGTCTAGGTTTATTTTTTTTTATTAATTTAACGTTTCCCCGATATGGTCGTCTAAACTTAATGCTACATACATTTTTTTTGACGTTATATAGGTACCTATAATAATAGATCAAATTCAAAATATCTATAATATGTTGTATACTTGTCGAGTTCGGCTCTTAACAAAAATAAAATATAGTAATAAAAGTTAAGGGTGCCTTCACGACAATGCGTTAGTTAAATATAAATAAAAAGGAAATAAAATAGATAACCCGAATTCCAATAGATAAATAATTGATTTTA
>NC_042493.1:107145086-107145785 GCF_005508785.2 Acyrthosiphon pisum
ACGAAATTATTATTACTAATATTACTTTTATCAATATTATTATCTAGCATTGTTTTATTTTGTATGTTTTTAAATATTATTGAGCCATTATTTGCGACTATCGTAACGTTTTGCCGTCCCTTTTTAATGTAATTCTTGTATAACTTTTCAAAATAATTATCCGCGGGTATTGGAGTTGTTTTTGGTCTATTTTTAATCATTCTCCTTAAAATCGCGTCTACATCGACTGGTGTCGTCGTCTCCGGTATCGGACTACTTGTTGTAATTATTATTCTTTGTCCGCTACTACTCCCTTTAGTTCCTAACTTTTCTTCGTTTCCCCCTGTTAAAGTTATTTCACACATTTTCTTCGAAAAATATGACCTAGACTCATTTATCACCCAATCCATTTCGATATCGTCGTAAAAAATACTACATCTTATTCGAATAGCTGTTACATTGTTACTTATGTAATCAAAATTTGGCATGTAAAATTCGTCTTCGATTTCTAACGGTATATTATTGGAGTTAAATTCGCCTTTAAATTTACTAAACATGATTTTACCTACTACGTCCGCTTCCGTAATTACTTCTCCGATTGTCATTGAAATTATAAACCTATAATGTTAGTTTTTTCTTTAATATTTGCTCAATAATTTGTAGTGTTAGACTTTGCCATGCTTTATTAGTTTTTAATTATCTACTAGGAACTGTATCACC
>NC_042493.1:107145835-107146481 GCF_005508785.2 Acyrthosiphon pisum
CAATGTCTATGCGCTTTTCTTGAAGGACTAGTTGCAATTCGTTTGCGTGACTTTTAAGACCGTTGGCATTAAATTGGAGAATTAGAATAGAATTTCTTGTGGAAGAGGGCATTATTTTTTATCTAAGAGATTTGAGACTACTTTAGTGAGAAGAGTTATTAATGGATTTATTAATTGTTTGAACTCGTTCATGAAGCTCGCTAAAAGTATATTAACATCTGGAGGAGGAGGAACTGTGTTATTGGTGTTGGAGTTAGCAGTAGCTTGGGCGTAGGTATAATTCGCAGCAGGTGGGTGTGTCGAGGAAGCTTTCACTGGTTGTGTTTCTTGTACATGTATATTTTTAGGATTAATATTATTTGTTACTTGATTATTTGGCTTAGGTTTTTTGCGTCGTTGAAGGTCCCTGTAGATTGAACAGTCTTTGTAGTTTGAAGGATGGTCTCCGGAACAAAGTGCACACTTGGGAGGGGTGTCTCTGGAGTTTGGGCAGTCGGACGTCGTGTGTTGGGCACGACACAGCGTGCCGGGTAGCCGAAATAGGATTTGGTGTGCCCGTGGCAGTTTGAACATTGGTTTATAGTTTTGGGCTTGTAAGGCTCTTCCACTTTTATTAGCGTATGAAGTAATGAAGTGAGGTTGGAAA
>NC_042493.1:107146581-107147486 GCF_005508785.2 Acyrthosiphon pisum
TTAAATTTTTTTTGTGTCTGTCATCACCTTTTACGACAATAAAAGTGCTTGGATTTTCTTCAACAGTACCTTTTCTGATAGGAAAGTGAATCTAGTTGGTACTTTGGGGGGGTCAAAAGTAAAATTTTTCCAATAGTTTTTAAAAGCGCCGTGAAAAACAAAAGAAAAATGAAGGAAAAACCGGAATTTTTACGCAAAATCTGTTTTCGAGAAAATTGATTTTGGTTTTTGATGTAACTTTAAAACGAATGACTGTAGATACATGAAATTTTCACTGATTGTTTATATTTCCATTTTCTATACATGATAAAATTTTCAAAATATTTTGATTTGTTTTGAGCTGTTTACGGACAATTTCAGTTTCCAATTTAATTAGTTTTTTTTTCTATGAATGTCAATAAAACTTTATTTGTTGAGTAAAAATACTTGAAAATTTAATACAAGGCTCCTACTATATTGTTACAATGTCCTTTTGAAAAATATTAAAAATCCTTAGTCACAGTTTTTTTTTATTAGCATTTAAAGTTCAAAAATTGACAAAATATGGAAAAATCATGAAAATTACCTATAATTATGTTGAGTGAAGGCCACTGACACATGACGCAGGGGAACCCGTAACAGATGAAATTAAGTAATGAAACTTGTCAATTTGTGACAGTTTAGGGTTTTTATAAACTAATGACGAAAATGTGTCACGATACGATCGCCATTGTAATAAGTCACCATCGAATATAGGTAGTTGTATTTTCGGTAACTTACATTGGGAACTTGATGGTTCAGAGTGTGTGTTAGCGCGGTCATCCAATCCTAAGGTGGATGTAATTGCAATTATAGAATAATATTGCTTCATAACTTCCTTTTTATCGGTATGTTGTTGTATTTTATATTCACTATCTCTAGTACGA
>NC_042493.1:107149946-107150914 GCF_005508785.2 Acyrthosiphon pisum
TTCACAAAAAATTATATCTTGAACTCTCCTGCTAACCTTCTTATGACTGCAGGTAATACTTTTGTTTTTGATTATATTTGAATAATAATTTGTAAATTTAATTGTATTCTTTCTATTTTAGCCTATTATTTTACTCATTCTCTAATTTTAAGTATATATTTATCTATTAATTAATGTTTTACTTATCAATATGTAACACAATGTTAATATTATTATGTTTTAGGACAGATGTCCGTTTATATTAAATAAATAAATAAATAAATAAATAAATATGTGGGCTTACGGTAGCAGTCACCAAATTAAGATATCGTAAATCGATTAGAATTTATACAATCGTGGGTCACGCGCGATTAGCTTAATTAAGTGTCGTGATTTATGTTATCGCTAATTGGAACAGACTAGATATTGCTACCTGTAATGTGGTCGTGACGATACGATTAAATATTATTTTTCATAATGATAAAATTTTAACGACCAGGAATTTGCACATTTCGACCTTTGGATACCGACGACGACAGTGAAAGATAATAAAATAAAATAAAATAATTACCCAATGGATAGGAACTATGATACAAGTTATACAGAGCGATTGATGTAACAAAAATTATAGGTATACCAATTACATTATTTTTTTATTTTTTTTTGATTTTAAGTATGTAGTAGTTATTCACAATTTCAAAATATCCCTTTATACAACCCTAAATCCGGTTTGAAAAACCAAATGTTACGAGAGCAGCCGTTGATCACGAATCGCGGGAGTTACTCAGCGTGTAAAATTATTAACGGACATGAGGGTTGCGCAAATACAAGATCATTTTTAATTTGAACTATTTGTATAGGTTATATTAAATGCAAAACAAAGTATATCATAACATTACTGGGGGCGGTCGCGACCAATAGGGGGATAAGGTATATAATATACTATATATATATGTAAAATTATAATATGACAATAATATAAAATTATA
>NC_042493.1:107150964-107151994 GCF_005508785.2 Acyrthosiphon pisum
TTGAAAAATATAAAAATCCTTAGTCACAGTTTTTTTTATTAGCATTTAAAGTTCAAAAATTGACAAAATATGGAAAAATCATGAAAATTACCTATAATTATGTTGAGTGAAGGCCACTGACACATGACGCAGGGGAACCCGTAACAGATGAAATTAAGTAATGAAACTTGTCAATTTGTGACAGTTTAGGGTTTTTATAAACTAATGACGAAAATGTGTCACGATACGATCGCCATTGTAATAAGTCACCATCGAATATAGGTAGTTGTATTTTCGGTAACTTACATTGGGAACTTGATGGTTCAGAGTGTGTGTTAGCGCGGTCATCCAATCCTAAGGTGGAGGTAATTGCAATTATAGAATAATATTGCTTCATAAACTTCCTTTTTATCGGTATGTGTTGTATTTTATATTCACTATCTCTAGTACGATTAATTGATCTAAAATAATATCAGTCTCCAAATTTAGATCGATGACGTAATTTTCGACATCTCTACTGCGAGCGAGAAATATAGGAACAACGCTTTTATCTGTCTGTAACGTTGAAATTATGTCAAACAATATTTTCATCTGCTCGACAAGTGCATTGCGCTTTACGATGGCACGTCTTAAAGCACGCTCGTCCCGGTCGGTAGTATTGTTACTTTCTGATGGCATGGCTAATGTAGTCTGGTGGTTCGTATATGTCAAGTTCGTATATATTGCAGTTAAATCTACCTTATTTTGTAAAGTCTTAAATGTTTCTGTTAAAAGTATTGAACTTGTATTTGTGTTAATTAATTTAGGTACTAATATTTTGATTGTCGGTTGCGTTTATATCCCTCCTCTCTCTCCTATAACACTTTATGAACAATTTTTTATAGCAGTCAATGAACTTTTTATATCGAACCCAAAAGCTAAATTTGTCTTGTTAGGCGATTTTAATCTCCCCTCTTTAAATTGGTCACTTTATTCGTTACCAATAATATGTAATTCTCCAATCGATTCTTATTTTATTAGTATGTTAGCCCAGTTTAATTTTAATCAATTT
>NC_042493.1:107153873-107158043 GCF_005508785.2 Acyrthosiphon pisum
TTTATATAAATAAATAAATAAATAAATAAATAAATATGTGGGCTTACGGTAGCAGTCACCAAATTAAGATATCGTAAATCGATTAGAAATTTATACAATCGTGGGTCACGCGCGATTAGCTTAATTAAGTGTCGTGATTTATGTTATCGCTAATTGGAACAGACTAGATATTGCTACCTGTAATGTGGTCGTGACGATACGATTAAATATTATTTTTCATAATGATAAAATTTTAACGACCAGGAATTTGCACATTTCGACCTTTGGATACCGACGACGACAGTGAAAGATAATAAAATAAAATAAAATAATTACCCAATGGATAGGAACTATGATACAAGTTATACAGAGCGATTGATGTAACAAAAATTATAGGTATACCAATTACATTATTTTTTTATTTTTTTTTGATTTTAAGTATGTAGTAGTTATTCACAATTTCAAAATATCCCTTTATACAACCCTAAATCCGGTTTGAAAAACCAAATGTTACGAGAGCAGCCGTTGATCACGAATCGCGGGAGTTACTCAGCGTGTAAAATTATTAACGGACATGAGGGTTGCGCAAATACAAGATCATTTTTAATTTGAACTATTTGTATAGGTTATATTAAATGCAAAACAAAGTATATCATAACATTACTGGGGGCGGTCGCGACCAATAGGGGGATAAGGTATATAATATACTATATATATATGTAAAATTATAATATGACAATAATATAAAATTATATAAAGTGGCTGACAGCCGAAATAATAATACCTAAGATGTGAAATATATAGTAAAAATAATAAATGGTATGTGGCTGACAGCCGACTCACAAAACCATCGGAAGTTGAATATGGTGGTCCATGATGATGTTGTGGGTAAGTATTATGTGTAGACGGGTTGCGGTAGAAAGTGCACAATAACAATTTTTTGACACACACAACCACAATACGGCACGTCGGCACCGTTGGTCGGACAAGACTGGTTGGTGGTGTGCGGTCATCGGGCGGTAGGTTCGCCGGCAACCGAAGCCTTTATTTTTAGTGCATGGACGATGGACGTAATATTAAGTTATGTAATGACTTATTTGTGTTTGGATCCAACACACTCCCACCATTGTAAGTCGAGTATGACTTTCGATCATTGAATTCGATAGTAGCGAGATATTGGAATAACGACTCTTACTTCCTTGTGCTGATGGTTTCGGAATCCAATGTATACAAGAAACTTATTTTTATAATAACTAAAATATAACACAACAGATTATTGGTAAATACATATGATATGATATGTTTGTATGACATTTGTATAAAATAAAACGATAATAATACACAATAACATTGTAATAATTATTAACACAACGTGGCGAATACATAGTAAACATTATATATTACAACGATATATTATAATAGGATAAATTGAAAAGGAAATTATACGGATGGGTTGGTAACTATTGGCAGTTTAGCTAACTTTAACACTGGTCGTTTTAAAATGTTATCCGACGTACGAACGGTGACAACACGCACTATATCGTCAATTCCGGGGTGCAGCTCTTCGATACGTCCGAGCTTCCAGTGTGTGGTTGATTGATTAGGCGTTTGAACTAGAATGAGATATCGTCACCTAAGAACCATCATGGCCAATCTCAAAAAAATCAAATATGCGTTTTATATATCAATAGATTCATATTTTCGAGACACGTGAGACCAAGTGATTAGTTTTGATGTTTGACCGTTAGGTTCGCTGTAAAAATTCCAAATGTCATCATGGCCTATCTAATATCGTTCGTTATTAGTGGTATCATGGCCTATCTAAAATTTTTATTAGTGGTATCATAGGTGGTATCATGGCCTATCTAAGATTGTTATCAGTGGTATGTTATGTTATCATGGCCAATCTAAAAATATCGGAACTGCCAGCAATAATAGAGAGCCGTCAGCAGCCAATAATTCGATGAAATTAGTTTTACTAATATTATAATTATTATTGACAATAAGATGAAACGTTTTAGAGTTAATTAATGTCAAAAGGTATACCAACATTTAAAATTCCTAACAAAAAAAAACTGTTTTTTGTTCACCCTGAAAAGTTGGGAAAACTGAGATTGGCCATGATGGTTCTTAGGTGGCGATATCCAATGTTGACGTTTGGTTGCTGATGCGTCCACTTACTTCGACTTTGAAGAGACGATAACATTTTCATAATATTGCGACTCTTTTTGATTATAAATTAGGAGTTTTATTAGTTTTTTTTTAACTTGTCGATACAACATTTTTTGGTGGTTCAAAAATGTTGAAAATGTAATAGAATGTTCATCATAAGTTGTAGTTGGTGAAAATTAAAAAAAAAGGAAATTGGTTTGTTTGTTTATTTATTATTGTTATTACCTATTATTATTATTATTAATTATTTATTTATTTGTTTGCAATTGCATTTTTCCATTTGAAATATATATTATTCATCGAAAAAATAATTTATTTTTACATTTTTTTCTATTCTATAATAAAAAGAATAAAATTTATAACTCCAGTGGTTGAATTCAAAATGTAGGATATATAATTTTCAGAAATTAGTAATAACAATAACTACAATACGTAATCATAGTATATTATTTGTGTAGCCAAAAATAGTCACATGTTTTTTAATTGAATTATAAAAAAATAATTTCCTCCGGAGAAGGTCGGGCAATTATTTATTAATAAATAATAACATACATTTTATTTAGAGTATCAACGAAATAGTTATACTCTAATAATAGCTACAGTATAATAATTATAATAATTATAGTAGTGTATTTTTCTATACATATTACAATTTCGCGTGCTCACAAAATAATACGACGTTATTATATAATATATCATGTGCGTCTGCGAAAGACGGGTACCTAATATAGGTACCTATATGGCTATATTAA
The DNA here is from genome assembly GCF_005508785.2 of Acyrthosiphon pisum. Lineage (NCBI taxonomy): Eukaryota > Metazoa > Arthropoda > Insecta > Hemiptera > Aphididae > Acyrthosiphon > Acyrthosiphon pisum. The sequence goes on from NC_042493.1 coordinate 107,156,777, forward strand.
GACCTGTCAGTGGCGTATAATGCTGCTTAATATATTATTATATCTACCTCAGCACACATGTGTCATGTCGGATAGTCGAAACATTGGTGCGGTCAATAAAATGTAAAACCAAAGAAATTTAAGACGCGGAATACTGCTACTGATCAAAATTTAATTTTCACGAGTCCTAAAATATTTACAATGTTCATATAGTTTTAAATAAATCGTCATTCGTCAAGTTAAATGTATATATTTTGTTTTTGTAATAGCCATATAACAAATAGATAAAAAATAATAATACCAATCAAAATTAACACAAAATAAAAATACATAAAAGTAGTTGTAAGTAGATAAAATCAAATATAATATATTCATATATCATCTATGAATAATTATAATAAATATTATTTTATACATTTTGCTATATTATTATTTAAAAATCAGCCTGTTGTACCTAATTGATTTACTTGAGCATCTCTCGACTCTCTTATATTTATTGTGTGGTTAGTCTTATACCTAATGTATTGTTTATTTTTTTTTTTTTATTAATTAATTTAAAATATTGAAAATGTAAATTTATTTCTCAAACTAAATTTTAAGTATTTATTATTTTATTTTGTTTATTAATAAGAAAAATTTCAAGCAAAACATATTTAGTTTAAAAAATACAAAACAATTTTTGTTATTTTCCAATATTTTATTATTTTCAATACTTATAGATTTTTATGTAATTTGTAATTTAGTTTTATAAAATAGTAAATTTTTGTAAATCAAGTGCAAAAGTAGCTGAAGTGTAGGTATTATTGTAAACGAGACGACTATCAAACTTGAAGACGAATATTTCCAAAAAACAAAATAAAGAATATTTGTATGTACTTGGTTTATATACAAATTATTTGTATAATACAATATGTAATAAATCCATAATTTTGTTGATACCAAACATTTTATTAAAACTAGTTATTTACTATTTTGTAAATTCGTGTTAATATATATTACATATATCAATGTGACAATGTAGTTAATTAATATTATTAATATTACTTTATTACTTAGTTTTGTTTTTTGAAAACAAGACTTCCGACATAATTAATTAATTTTATGTTAATTAACTTAAAAATATTTCAATGATCCTTTTTAACATTAATAAAAGTCTCAATCATTTTTATAGGCGTTCAAAAATCAAATGTCAAATAAATTGGTAATTTAAATGGAAGATAATAATTTTTCGTTACCATATAAGATTTTAGCTATATTTTTTATTTTTTTGACAATAGTTTGTTATATA
>NC_042493.1:107158143-107166233 GCF_005508785.2 Acyrthosiphon pisum
TATAAAACTACATAAACAAAAAACCAGAAAATCAAATTAAATTTTTTTACAACCTTTTAAATCTGGGCATTGGATATTCACCTGTAGGCTGTAAAATAACATATACAACGATTTTCTTATATTGTCATTATTCAAAAATTAATAACCGTAATACTTGAAACTTTCAAATTCTTAAAAATTCTTAAGCCCATTTTTCTTTTAGGATGGTAAATCATAGGTAATAAAAATATTTACTTTTACTCTATATGTATAGTAAAATATGGTTTGATATTTCTTATATTATATCCAAAAAATATTTGTTCTTCATTGACTCCGCATTCGTGATCTTCTCATTAAAAAAAAAAAAAACATATATTAATTTATAATTATAATAATATAATGAATATATAAAATATGTGTTTTATATGGATATATTATTTGGATATTTATAAAACGGATGTGACACGAAACGTCGACAGGTTAAATATTACAATGTCGACGGTAAAAATATCGACATTCGACAGGCTAGAATGTCGACAGCCAAAATATTAAAAAATACGAAATGTCGACAGAATAAGAGGAGTTACATCGCGGACATTTGTTGTCTCCGTCTTAGAAGTGTGTAACATAGCAAATTGTACGCTCAGCAGAACATGTTTAGCTCCCGTTAGTTTAAAAATTCTATAGTGATCTGACCTATTATAAAATTTAAAGGTAAGATTATGTTATCCAGGAAATCTCATCGGCATTTTATTATACTTTAATTTTAAAGCGAATTATGAGTATTTTAAGTATATTAATACACTAAAAAGCGTAAAACATTACCTAGACAATATTAGGGTAATCTTACGTTAAAATATTATAATAGGTCAATTCATTCTAATTTTTATACCAACGGAGCAAAAGGTGTTCTGCTCAGTGTTGAGCAGTATCTAGATACATTATCTAATTTATCTAGATAAAACTACAGCATCTTTATCTCATCTAGATAAATAAAATATTAGGTATCTGATTGTCATCTAAGATAAACTGTATGCCTATCTAGATAAATATAAATAATTTTTAGTTTCGATTGATTTGTTGGTAATTTGATACTTTAAATTTTAAACGTTATCTTATTATTGATCAAACAAAATATTATTACACTATTCCTGAAAATAAACGTGAATATATTCATGGCCCGACCCTAATTGTAGTGATATAGCCACATACTTTATAGGTATAGTATCTCGGGACATTATTGCTGACACGAATGTGTTTGTTCATTGTTATTTATTATTACGTTTCTCGTGTAATGTTGATTACTAGAAATGGTTTCAATGAAATAATATCGTTCTTGTCTATTTATATAAAGCTAAATAATATTGTTATTACGTGAAAGTGTAAACCCCTCGTCCAGCGGCGCACATTATTTCGTGAGCTCGTAAACTCGTAACTTCGTGAAATATTATATTATGAGGCATATTATAATATAGTATAATATTATAAATTATGGTATAGTCTTCGGAATTCGGCACTGTCCCGCTAGATGTTCACAGCTCCACGTTATAATAATATTATCTTGATTTTTGTATGGTGAGGCGGTGTCCGGAGGGTAAATCGAACATAAATAGCTCGGAACATAACATTTTGTATACCTAACATTTTGTAACTTCCTCTTGAATGACAGTACAAATAATATAAAATTCTATAGCATTGCTATAATATCAATATTATTATCTCACTTTATACAATACTGTACCTAAACGATTAAGATATAGGACCCTACACGCGCATGTGGTCTCTGTCTTATAATATAATATATAAGACATAGCAAGTATGCAGTGCCGGGTTAACGAATATGCCGCCCTTTACAAACCTGTACCCATCATAAAAAAAAATAACAACAGTAAGTATGGAATCAAAGTTCTCTTTTTTCAAGTTCAATTTTTAACTCAACATCTATACCTGTAGTTATTTTACGTCTTGAGAACCATATATGCTAATAGATTCATTATGCATCAAACTCTTTTCGCGTTGATCAACTTTTTCCAATCAGTTAAATCCTGAATCGGTGTAACTAAACTGTGTTTTAATATTAGAAAATAGAATGGAGTAAAAACAAAAAAATGCATTTTTTGAAGTTGAGTATAGTAACCATTGTCTATCTTTGATTTCACCATTCAAAAGTTTCCTTTTGATAATATCACGCGGTAACTTCCTATTAAATTCACCACATTGACGAATAGTATTATCAAAATTAATTATTTTAGGATTTGATACAACTAGGTTACGAATAAAATAATCAATCATATCAGAATTTATTTCCCATAGGGCTGGATCTTGTGATGGACAAATTGGAACATTGGTATTTTTACAAATTAATTTAATGTCAGATTTTAAAGTATCGTCATCGGTTTTTAACAATTTTTCAACGTGTTCGTCAGAATTGAGTTTTAACGATTTTAGAGTTTCGTCGTCGGATTTTAACGATTTTTCAATTAATTCATCAGAATCGAGTTTCTGGAAATTTTAAATGATCATATTTTAGTACCTAATTCAAATTTCACAATCAACGGGTAAATCAATTTTAAAATTAATCATTTGTTTATCAAAAAATACAGAATATTTTATTCTGCAAAATAAAAACATAAAACATCATTCTTACAATATGTAGATATGATTGAACAAATTCATGGCAAATGAAATACGAAAAAAAAACAAGTAAAAACTTACATGCTGCAGAGTAGCAAACTATTTAACTATCTAACTATTAAAACAACAATATTTGATAAATGTCAATAAATTTAAAAAAATATTTTAAATAATAATCAAAGAAATAAAGTTTTTTTTTTTTTATTGGACATTATAGCTTCGACAGCATAGGTCATTAGCTTTTAAGATATATACAATTACATATGTACTTTGAAGGTTTTAAATATTAGTGACTTATTTCTATTATTTATCATATGTTTTTTTCTAATTTTGATACCTTGAGGAATGATGTGATGTTTTCTGGTATGCGGTCAGGACCGATAATCTCGTACAGGTGCGATGGTATGTTATGCTTTTTTCTTTTTTCCTCGTTGGATCTGCACTCGGTAAGTAGGTGTTTTACTGTGAGGGTCATTCCGCATGCGGTGCATTCCGTTGGTGTTTGGTTGTTCATTACGTGTATGTGTGAGGTGTGTGTGACCGATTCTTAGTCGGGTTATTATTATTTCTGTTTTTCTGGTTGTTTTTGTTAGTGGCCAGGGATTTATATTTTGTTTTATTTCCCCTAATTTGTTTTTTTGGTTTACCCCGTGGTTTTGCCATATGTTTCGAGTTAAAATTTTTATTTGATTTTTTGTGTTGATTATTGTGCTGTATTTTTGTTCAGGGGTTTCAGATAATGTTGCATTTTTTGCATGTTGGTCAACTAGTTCGTTCCCGTTTATTTTACAATGACCTGGCGTCCATATGAATTTGACATTCTTGTTTAGGTTTTTTAATTTTTCTATTTGGTTTACGATGACGGTGGCAATGTCGTTTGTTTGGAAAATATTTTGGATGCAGTTGATGGTACTTAGGGAATCCGTGAATATATTGTAATACTGACGGGGGTAATTTTCGATAAGTTTTAGTGCTGATATAATGGCGATGGCTTCAGCAGTAAATATTGAACAATTATTTTGTAGTTTATATGTTGTTATTTTTTTACCAATAATAATTGCTATACCTACTCCTTGTTCGCTTTTTGAAGCATCAGTATATATGTCTTGTCCAATGAAATTGCTTTTAAGATCATAAAATAGATTTTTAAAAATTTCTGGAGCGGTTTCTTTTTTTTTGTTTTCTGCAAGTTCTGTGTTTATATTGATTTTGGTAGACCATGGTGGTGTTTGCATAGTTGAGTTTTTTATTATATTTGAAAAATCTAATTTGTATTTTGTGATGATGTGATCTGGTATTAGTTTTTCAGTGCTATTTCTTGTTAGGCTTGCTGCGAACTTGAGTGCTATTTGAATTCTTCGGATCCAGAGAGGGGGTTCGCTCGCTATAATATATATGCTTTCTACCGGGCTGGATTTGAATGCGCCGATGGCTAGGCGTAAACAGGTGTTGTGTATAGGAACTATTATTTGTAAAGCTCTGTTTTTGGCTGATAGGTATTCTTCTGTGCCATATTCTAATTTTGACCGTATAAGAGCTTTGTGTAATTGGATTAACAGTTTGCTTTTGGAATGCCATGTAGTGTGTGCTAGTATTTTTATGATATTTGTTCTTTAGGATGTTTCTTTTTTGATGAGTTTTAGATGAGGTATCCATGTTAATTTTTTGACGAATGTAATGCCTAGAATTTTTGTTGAGTTTGGAATCGTAAGTTCATTTATTTTAAAAGTGGGAGGTTTTTTATTTCTTTTTTTTATAAAACAGATACTCTGTGATTTACTTGGAGAAAAATTGAAGCCTGTTTCTGAAGACTAATTTGTTAGATTGTTTAAGCTTTCTTGCAGTATAGTTTGGATTGTGTTTGTTTGTTTGCTTCTGTAAAAAATATTTAGGTCGTCTGCGAAGAGGGTGTACTTGATGGGTTCAGTGATGTAGTTTGTTATATTGTTTATGGCTATTAAAAATAATGTTGGGGATAGACTTGACCCTTGTAGGATTGAATTTTCTTGAGAAAAAGTTTCTGAAGTTGTATTGTTTAGTTTTACTTGGAATGATCTGGTTTGTAAAAAATTTTTAATATAATTTAATAAGTTTCCGTGGCATAATATTGTGCTTAATTTTGAGATTATTCGATGTTTCCACGTGCGGTCATAGGCTTTTTCTATGTCTAAGCTTATTAGACTCGTAGATTGATTTTCAGAGAATGTTTTACTTATTTCGGTTTGGATACATCCTAAGCTGTTGATTGTGGATTTATTTTTTCGGAACCCGTTTTGGAAGGGTGATAGGTAATTTATTTATTCTAAATATCACGATAGTCTTGAATTTACTATTTTTTCGATTATTTTTGCTGATATTATTAATTAGGGAGATTGGTCTGTAGCTGTCCACTTGGAATTTAGATTTATTTGGTTTTAGAAGCGGGATTATTGTACAGTTGCGCCAGTTGTTGGGGAAGAGGAATTTTTCTAGATAATATTGTAGATATGACATAAAAGGATCTTTCCGTTGGAGGGTAGGTGGTGGATAAAAGAGAATGGTATATCATCTAGGCCGGAGCTTTTACTTTTACACTTGGATAGGGCATGGAGTATTTCGTTGATTGAAATGTCTTCGTTGAGTTTTATTTGTAGTGGATTATTTTGGTTAATTTTGGACTGTATCGGGTACACTGTATAAGGTGTATGTTTCTAGACATAAAACAGTAATAAAAATCATCTTATATATTATATCATTTTAATATAGAAAAAAATCATTATCGATCAGAATGTTGGTCTACATCTATGACAAATATATTTAACTGTATATAATTAATTTAAATAATTTTTATTTATTTTAATTAAATAACCTGATACAAACAAATAAATGAGTCGAACAGTGAATCAACATCAACGTCAAAAGATGAAACTGAAATCAATTGTATAACGACTACAGGTATGCATACAAAATTGTTTACATTTGATCTGTTACATGTAATAATACTCCTTTATTATATTTATTCTTAAGTACAAATAAGTATTAGATTCACTTTGACACCAAAAAATATAATGAAGTTCACGAATTAATATTATTTTGAATACATATCGTGTAAAAATATAAAAAAAAAAAAAATTATATAAATAATATATTTCATATTATAAAATAATGTATTCAATATACCTATTAGATATATTTATAAATAAATGTATGCATATTATCAAATATATAAAAGTTTTTGTCCATGAGAAAATTTGGTATCATGTTTTGATAAGCATATTAAACAAACTTTAATCATGAGGTATACCTCCAATTTATTATTAAAATCTACATAATACTATGTAGTTATATTTATTTTCCTTAGAAAGGTTAACATATTTTTAAAATCATTTATTTAATTTTTTAGAACTCAGACTGAAGAAAATGTTACAACTTATATAAAAGAGAAAATAGATGAGATCGAGGCTGCTGAATTTATTAGTACAGTAAATGTCAACCAAACCCTAGAACACATAATTCATATAAATTCAGATTTAATATCAAACAGCTATATAAGGACAAAAATCAGAAAAAAGCGGCATAAACGTTTAATAAATCATATATTTTTCTCAAACTATATTTTTAATTAACACAATGCAGGTTTTTTTTGTTGTGTGTATATTATAAGTATTTCCCTTAATTTGTTAATAAAATATATAAATTCTTATTTCATTTTTTTAGAACTCAGACTGAAGAAAATGTTAAAACTTATATAAAAGAGGAAATAGATGATATCGAGGCTGCTGAATTTATTAGTACAGTAAATTTAAACCAAACCCTAGAACACATAATTCATATAAATTCAGATTTAACATCAAACAGCTATATAAGGACAAAAATCGGAAAAAAGCGGTATGAATGTTTAATCAATCATATATTTTTCTCAAACTTTATTTTTAATTAACACAATGCAGGTTTTTTTTTGTTGTGTGTATATTATAAGTATTTCCCTTAATTTGTTAATAAAATAAATAAATTCTTATTTTATTTTTTTAGAACTCAGACTGAAGAAAATGTTAAAACTTATATATATATAGATGAGATCGAGGCTGCTGAATTTATTAGTACAGTAAATGTAAACCAAACCCTAGAACACATAATTCATATAAATTCAGATTTAACATCAAACCGCTATATAAGGACAAAAATCAGAAAAAAGCGGCATGAACGTTTAATAAATCATATATTTTTCTCAAACTATATTTTTAATTAACACAATGCAGGTTTTTTTTGTTGTCTATATATTATAAGTATTTCCCTTAATTTGTTAATAAAATAAATAAATTCTTATATTATTTTTTTAGAACTCAGACTGAAGAAAATGTTACAACTTATATAAAAGAGGAAATAGATGAGATCGAAACTGCTGAATTTATTAGTACAGTAAATGTCAACCAAACCGTAGAACACATAATTCATATAAATTCAGATTTAACATCAAACAACTATAAAAGGGCAAAAATACATTCTTTATAATTTTCAAATTTGAAAAATGAATTGGCATTAAGCAGTATAACATTTAAGTCTGTCGGTTTATGTTTAAGTAATTTTTTATCATTTTATTATTATTTATACTATAGGATAAAATTAATTCGATTTCATACTCGTTGTAATGACAGTTGTTCGGAAAATTTTAAAAAGTGGCACCGAGCCCCTTAAATCAAATCCATATTTGTTATTCGTATTCACTCTTATACAAAAGTTTCCAAAATAAACAACAAGTTGCATATGCATTTGTGGATTTTGTCAAATATAGAAGGTATAAAATACATTTAATTGGTAGTTGTGGTCTTTGTGGTGGAATGCTATTACGATAAGTTAAAACAGTGATTATTCCATTGATTGGTCTAAAACATTGTTCACTTAATGATTCATTATAATAAAGTTACCCAGCATTTTTTTTGCACAAAATGATTTTTTTATCTCCTGACATTTTAAAAAAGCATTCATTACTATTTAATACAGTAATTACCAAATACCATTACTAATTTAAATGTTTAAGCTATGTTATCAATGTTTATTATTTTTGTTATGAACATTCTTGTGGTTTGTTCTAGATCACACAGGAATCAGAGGAATTCATGGTTACTTTCCCTTTTGGCTACTATGCATGTTATAACATCGCTGAGGCAACATACTTTGCTATACCACGTTTGGTGGAGTATGGAAAATAAGACATATTGCCAAAGCTTCGGAGATCCGATAAAGATAATATTAATATATTTGTACGACGTATACATCCTGATAAATGCGATGGTTCTGGAGAAAGAAGTGTCAAGAAACTAAAAAGAGAATGTAACTTAAATGAGGTTGATAATGATAGATTTTTAAATGTAGTACCTATATCGGTTACCATAATATGCTCCTGTTTCAGATGTCTTGCCATATCACTAATTCTTATCACAAATTTAACTTTCGTCTTACAACTGTCGCGACTTTTATAATTCAACGACTTCTACTCC
>NC_042493.1:107166333-107167604 GCF_005508785.2 Acyrthosiphon pisum
TAATATTTAAACTTAAAATAAAACACAAGACAACTAGTAGCGACGGTCCATATGGAATGTTGAGCTGTTCAACACACATATACGTACGATTTACGCATAAATATATATATACGCACTCCTTACATACACACTCGACACGTGCAACACATAAACAATATTCAACACCTCTCCGTTCAGATATTTAAGAAAAACAACATAATCAATTATCAGCGGCGCCAGATGACACCGTATATTATAAAACCATAAATGCATTTTTACGTATATACTATATAATATACATATATATATATTATATTCTACGAGACCCCCTCGACAATTTTCCAATCAAGACGTTCGGTCAAAACAAAACAATAAATTACCAGTGACACCTTTGTCGCACCGCCTAAAATAAGAGAAAAAACATCACGTACACCGGAGCCACATTATATAAGGACCCTACAGAAGAGACTCGTCACCAGTACCTTTCAGAAGAAGACCCATGTACAAGATCCACGCCAGTCAACTTCACCACACTGTTCAAAGGAGTGCTTATAGTTGTGCGTATCTGCGTATACAGTATATGTATGTTGGATTGTCTCAGCATTCATTATGACTGTCTGAACTAGTTGTCTCTCTATCAGGCAAATTCACATTGTTTACTTTTTCCTATTCACCTACCTATTGATCTTTAAAATCATAAAGTTCTGTGACTATCATCATATCATAATCCCGTTAAACACATTATTATTACACAATTACACTTTGAACACGAACATAGCAATATTTTTAGAATATAAGTATAGTAGTAAGAGCTCATTTAACTTAAATTACATTCGGGTGGCGAATTGACTATATGTACTCTTGTCACGAATGTAGGGATTCTAAGAGCTGTTTTCAAGGTATAAATGTGTAATAATAAATGTTCATCACTGTAAATTACATTCGGTTGGCGAATTGACTATATGTACTCTTGCTACGAATGTAGGAATATTTAACACCCATTTTTGGTACACAAGTGTTCACCACAACAGAATGCTCATTAACGTAAATTACATTCGGGTGGCGATATGACTTTATGTACATTTGCTACGGATGTAGGAATCTTGAGAGCACATGGTAATAGTCACAATTATAAAAGAGTGTAACGTATACGAAATTCTACAAACTATATAAACCAAGATACATATATTGTCATCGTGATATCGACTGTCGAACACGACCCCGAAGATTGCTAACTACTCGGGATAACCACCTGCAGCAATCTACGCGCAAGGTAAGTGCTTGAATATTTG
>NC_042493.1:107167770-107168156 GCF_005508785.2 Acyrthosiphon pisum
GGTTTCCCTTAACGTGTCTGGACATACGAATTTTTCGACAAACTCTTTAGCTATATTCACTTGCCATACCGATACCTAGGCACGACGCCAATACAATAGCTAAAGAGTTTGTCGAAAAATTCGTATGTTTCCACGGAGCGCCTAAATCCATCGTAAGCGACCAAGGCTCTGACTTCTTGAGCAAAGTGTTCACGTCATGTTGTAAGCTACTAAAGATAGAAAAGTTTCACACCACCGCGTATCATCCACAAGCGGATGGGGCGCTGGAACGGAGTCATAGGACGCTGGCAGAATACTTACGTCACTATGTGGACAAGAACCTTCAAGACTGGGACGAGTACATTCCTTTTGCCATGTTCGTCTACAACACTACGACACATTCAACA
>NC_042493.1:107168206-107169987 GCF_005508785.2 Acyrthosiphon pisum
CAGTCAAAAGAGAGGAAATAAGCTTGCACGAATTAATAATTATTTATTAATTTGGGAACATAAGACTGCAATCAAAAAACAATTGTACAAAACTGAGTGTTTTGAGAACGTCTAAACTTAACTGAATAACTTCGATGAATTATAAACCGTATCAATATCCAAGGACAATGATTTAATAAATAGCATCAGTAGTTGGGCGAACATTAATGTTAGTATTCAAGAGTGGGAATCATTTTTTATTTATTCATACAGAGCAATGTTCCACAATAATACTTGTTTGGCAAACTTTTCAGTGTACTGCAATGGGTATACTTACTTGATAACATTTGTTTTATTGTGTGACAAGTAGATTTTAAGCTACAACTACCTGGCATATATTAGAAAAAATTACTGGTATTGCTATTCCAACACAACCTATTGATACTTGGATCAACATACCACCAGTATATTTCATGTCAACAGTTAATAAAGTCATGTCAACAGTTAATAAAGTCCACGAGAGAAGATAACCTTTCAAATAGTTTACCAGTAACTTTGGGTAGGTAATCAAGGGTAAAGATTTTGCTGTACAATATTTAAACATCCTTGTAAAGGACAACACTACCAAACGTGTGTCTTAAGTTCATGAAAGAGTACCTCAACTTAGGAATATAAAAAAAATTTGATGCTATTTTATGCTATTCTTCTGTACATAACCGGTTTGTTGTTTACCTCATCATGCTGTGTTAATGCAGGACATCTTTAGCACTAAAACATATTAACAATTACGCATAATCAGCTATTTCATCATGTCTGTCTCTGAATGACATCTTGTGTTATGGGACCGGAAGATCAGCCACCACTATGTCAGATATAGATCTTTGATTCTGAAAAACTGTGACACATGGGACTAAATTGACTCCATTTTTAGCCACAATATGTAAAGCAAACTTTGAAAACAAAATATGTGACAGTCATTAAAAATGATTTTTGCAGGATCGAATATCGTCAAACAGTATAATCAAATATTTAAGTCTAATTGGAATACAAAAAAAATTACATCTCATTTTGAGAAAATAGTGTTTAAATACTTGTCTGATAATCCTACGTACTGTCTGATATACCATCCACTGCAATTTATACTCACACTTCCCCAGAAAAATATGGGGTATTGCTTAAAGTACAACATGACAAACTTGTTACAATTTGTTCAAAGTTATCCTTAAAAAATTGAACCCACCTGTCAAGATGACAAAACATAAATTGCTTTCAGATATACTCAAAAATATGATCCATTGGTATAAAATATTACATCGATATTGAACAATGGAAATATATTTTTGCAACAATTATAAGCAATGCGGATACTATGGTGTCCACAGACCTTCAAACACGTTGGTCTTTATGTTATAAGAGTACCTATAAGCCAATAGAAACTCTGTATTTCACTTCTAGTTATAAAACGTTTATATTATTATGATGTGTGCCAGACGAGTCCTTTGGATCTTGAATATATTTTCAATTAAATGCCTCTTACAAAGAAAAACAGTTGAATGTCGTCATTAATATGGAGCCAAATATTAACATTGTGAATTTTTATAAAGTTCAGTATCATCAGAATATTATTATTTGTTATTATTGTGTATTATATAAACTATAACTGCACTCGCATTTTGTTATTTTTTTTTTAATATTTCGTCATGACTGGTAGATTAGGTAGGTTTTTTAATGTGCAATAAACTTATGTAAAACATAATTTGGATTTCAGTCAAACCTAAAAAAATTATTAATTTAGTGCAAAT
>NC_042493.1:107171008-107177576 GCF_005508785.2 Acyrthosiphon pisum
GAATCAATTAGAAGTGTTTGGTTTTGTGTAAGTAATAAATTACTTAATTCGATACTTGAAGATGAAGATATTTTACTTGTTAATCAAGTAAAAATTACCTATATTTTCCATTAGATAAGTAATTCTTTATCTTCACGTTGAAAAAAATCAAATCAAAAAACACTTCTCATGTAAAATCTTTATAACACCTAATATAATCTAATATAACCCTAATACTTTTTAACAATAATTATTGTCATTTGAATATATCACAAGCAACTGTAGTAGAAAACTACAAACATTATACAGGTATAATTTGAAAAACATGTGCATTAACATCCTCAAAAGTAATAAACAGTAAATATAGGTAACAATTTTAAACTAAGTATATAAACTAAGTATTAAATTTATTAATTTAGTTTAATCTTTGTATTGATGTGAGTTTTTGATTTACCTCTATTATTATTACATACATTTCCTAAAAAGGAACACGTATAAAACAATTTGCGAATTTGTCTATACAGAACCTTTAAACTTCGAACGCTTGTCAACAATATTATAATATACATAAACGTATTACAATATTTACAACAAGTAAGTTGTATATTGAATAGGTACGTGAGTGCGTGTGTCGTGTGAAAAGGAGGTTACATAAAAAAATGTATAAAAATGAGTTAGTGAGTTAGTTAGGTACATTAAAAAAAAAAAACAGTAAAAATCCATAGGTTTGTAAAAAATAAATACAATTTTCCAAATTCTAATATTCAATATTTGAATGTGTTATTTAAATGTGAATTTTATTATAAGTGATGACTATCCGCGCATTATAGGGTTTGACAGTGACTAAACTTATTAGGTATACCACTTTTAATTAGCATCAATAGAAAATATAATTAATGATAAGTATAGGTACTTACCTAGCACATGTTTTTACGTTTGTTGCCTTTTCTGCCTTATTAATAATTACATCGAGAAATCCCTTTCGAAACATACGTTTCGTTTACGAAATTTTAAAATCACAATTAATTATAATTTAGAAATCTAATATAATAATGTAATGTTACATTCTTCAATTTTCGTTGAAAAATGAAATCATTAAATTCCAATACGAACGATGTCGACGTCTTGGGGAACAAAATAAACACTGGGAAATGGTAGTACGTAATATTTACTTTCAAAATATTAATTGTTATAAAATATTATACATCAACGTATGGTGTGTCACTGTGGTACTATGAATTATTAGGTACCTATTTAGTTTCATTATGAATTTAATATAGTCGTATGAACTTGGCTTTTGCATTATATACATATACAATATATACCTATTTGTTATTTTTAAATAACTCACTTTTTATTTATAGCAGGTATGGGCAACTGGCAGCCCGCGTACCTTTTTTATCTGGCCCGCGCTACATTTTCAAATTACTTCATATAATTTTCGTGGTTTGTATTAATTATTTTAAAAATTTCCGCTAAAAAGCATAAAAAAAAAATGCTAGTAAATTTGAAGGACTTTTTTTTTTTGCTTTCTCCTATGCACTGCGGCTTGCTAGATATTAAAGTACTTAAAAGTCTCTGATTTATAGGATGGAAACGAAATTTGACACCTACATACCTTGGTCATTTTTATGGGTATGTATCCTCATATGATCTCTTAAGTTTGATTTATCTGAAAAAGCTTTATTACAGATAGTACATATATGTGGCTTTTCGCCGGTAGTGTTCTTGAATGAACAGTTAAACTTGATTTTCTAGAACAAATATCACGATTATGTTGCTTTTATGTCTTTTTAAAATGTGTTTCTTATAGAAAGTTTGATCACATATATCACACATATACAGATTTTCTACAAAATGTGTTCTTGGATTCAAAGTTAAATTGGATACCGTAGACATCTTATCATAGTTTTCAGTCAATGGATATTCCTGGAATAAGTTAGATGTCAAGTTCCTTGCATTTGAAACTGTACTGCTAAATTCGAAAATATCAATAAAATCTATTTCAGTTTTTATTTTTGTATCAATCGTGTGTCTTTCTTCTTCAGTTTTAGTTCTAAAAAAATGAAATAAGGTATTTTAATAATGTTAACTTTTATCAAATAAAGGAAAATAAATAGAATTACATATAATGTAGATTTTAATAACACATTTGAGAATTAACTTAATACAATGTTTACTATGTGCCAAATATTAATATTTTGTACTGTAACACATATGAAATGCTAACAGATGTATATAAAGCCGTTATACGAATACGATATTTAGTACACTCAAAGCTTACAGAATTTACTCATTTATCTCTAAACAAATTATTTTTATAGTGGCAAAGTTAGACGTGAAACTATTTAATCCGCAATGAAAAGTTTATTAAACTATCTTCACATAATTTAAATTATGGTTTACCAAAAAATAATATTTATATAGGTAAATTAATGACAAGAATGATATACCATTCAATAATAAATGGAGAAAGATGTAATTCCAAAACTTTCATGCCAATCTAAAAAATGCCGTCACTACAACCTAGGGAAAAAAACACACAACAGACGTTGGCGACTTCGACTCCCACAGTCTCAAATACGTTGTTTCAAATTCTGTAATTATTGATTTTTAAATTCCATACTCAGTGATACCTAACTTAAATTAATGAAATGTAATCCTGATTACACATCAATCACAGAGTCATACAGTCTTATTAAAACTAATAATAAGGTGTACCTTTGTTTACTATCACGTTGATAATAATAATAAACGAGAACATATTACTGCCAACCCTAATTTTTGCAAGCGGTATTTATTTATTTCTTTTATTTTACGGACAAATTGTCCGATTTCAAATACATTTAAATCTAATAGTGCCAATTGTGCTTTAACATGTAGTTTTGAGAAACTGAATGAATATAAAATAAATTAAAATTTCGAGTGTATGTTTAGATACTTTGAAATTTATTAGACTTAGGTACCTACATAACAATCAATAAATAATCTACAAATAATCAATTTCATTGTTTAATAGTTTTGATAGAAAAGAGTTCTACGTAGCGATTCTACGTGTTCTAAATGAATATAATTTTAATATTCCTAGAATGTATTCGTAACCAGGGGGGGGGGCTCTATCTATATTACCTACATTTGTTGCAGATAAAGTGAAGCACTTTATTTTGAACTTTTTCAAGTTGATTATTGTGACCAATGTTATTATTATCCCAGATTATCGGTGCATATTATCTAATAAAGATCGGATAACATAAGTATAGAGGCGTTCGAAGGTGAAGGGATGGTTAAATTCTGAGTAATTATGTTTAATCATACATACTCAATATTTATCTTAATATTGAAACATTGTACTACCTATACTCTTTAAAGTTTAAATTGAATGTCATAGATATAACGTAACAAATAATTAATCATTTATGTAAACTAAATAAGAAAAACTCACAAATTAAAAAAAAAATATATATTTAATTAAACATATTCAATACTAACAAGTCAAATATATTAATATGTCAAACAACTAGTCTTTATTGGTCAATGTAAGTTGAACAGTAATAAATTGATAAATAGCCACTAGTCTTCAATTTAATAATATACATAATTATATCGTGATATTTTATATTTATTGGTATGTGATAGACATTTGATTATATATAATCAAATAGTGTTATTTTCAAATTAAAATCACATTTTTTAAAAATGCATCATGGTTATAGTAATAACATTTAATACAATAAATTATATGTAAACTTATTTTAATCAACCAGTATGTTCACCGTATAAACATAAATTATTAACAAACCGGAAGAGTTGACCTTTTATTCCTGGTGCTTGTCCTCCTAAGATGGAAAAGAGCAGGTGATAAATGGGCAGTAGCAGCAACATGTAGGTGAAATCGTCAATGGGTATGCGGATTGTCGGCCAATAATATTTGCACGACAGAATAAAAAAACACTCGTACTCCTATTGCCCGAAGAGTTACGACTGCAAAGGGGACGCGCACTTTTATGGCCATTAATCAAGAGTATTTAAAGGACCTAAGTGTAATAAATTATGTTATAATGTAAATTGTACCTAATATGCACCGGTGTGCAATTTAATGAAAATAATTAAATGTGGCAATTTACGTTAAATTTTTGATTCAATTTAATAATATACATAATTATATCCCAACATTTTATATTTTTTGGTATGTGATAGACATTGTATATAATCAAATAGTGTTATTTTCTAACTATAATCACATTTTTTCAAAAATGTACCAAGGTTAGTAATGATATTTAATACAATAAATTGTATACGCAACTTATTTTAATCAACCAGTATTTATGTAATCATAAACATTTTTTCGTTTAAATAAAATATAAATTAAAGATTATAATTTTTTTCAATAATACATAATATAGGCGTACCAACATACATATTATAGCTATGTACATTGTACACCGTATAAACATAAATTATTAACAACAAACCGTAAAAGTTAATTAAATTTATTTTCTATTAAGATTTAGGGCCACGTGTGGCTAGCCCCTGCTGATGTGTATGAGACAATCGTATAATCACGAAAAACAATCTACATAATATCATTTAATTAACTTTACTTTACAGATTGGAGACCCGATGTTTTATCAAACGACAAAAACTTTATGTTCAAAATAATATTATTAATACATTTATACATCAATTATTAACAACTAACCGTTACAACGTAAATTAGATCTTAACCGAGCTAACTCTTCAAAAAGTTCATCAATTTTCATAAGTATATGGTTCTGACATTGTCTACCAATATCTTCAGAACATTTATAATTATCAATTATAACATATTATTTTATTTCTTTTTAAATTTTTAGTTTTGAGTTCTTTAATACTTTTTTAATTCAACATGATTTCATATTTTCTATTTAATTTTTCCATTTCCATTGAATCTTCGTTGTTATTTAAGTTCATAATTGTTAGTTCATTAATTTAACAATGTGTATCTACAAAGAAATAATGGTTTAATAATTTAATCCACAGATCCCATTGATTTTAAATAAACCATAATATATTTTGGTTGATGGTCATATCAAATTACTATAAGGATGTAGAGCCACGTGTTTATTTAAAATTGCATATTTTGGGGTAGGTATTTTCATCTTCAACATAGAATTTTCCTTTTTTTATCGTTGAAAATTTCTTTGATCATTTCTAAACCAGTTATCTTTACTTCATATTCTGGATTTAACATCCATAATTTGATTCCATAAATTCAATTTAAATATTAAAATTTTTAAACTCGCTTAACGATGGTCTGAAAACCATTATTTCGTAACGACGCGATAGAAACAGCCTTGACAACAAAAAAAGTACATCTGACAACAATTACAAAACCAATATAAGAAACAGATTACTGCGGCGTTAACGAAGACAACAGAATATGTGAAATTAACAGTGGCAACAGGAATACCAACAGTTTTAATATTCAAGTGAAAGAGGCAACATACATTTCTCGATTAATATTCTTTCTTTATATACGCTTATTAATATGTAATTGTTTTTGATCTCTCTAACTCTTGCATCACTTAATATTAGTTATTTTAGTATAAAATTACTTCAACTTGTATAGCTAAAGATTGAAATTGTAATACAAAGTTTCTCTATAGTAGGTCGTATTGTTGGCTATGCTGTTGTAATTTGAAATTATTATAAGTGGGTACCGACTTGAAACTTTTAAAGTATATTATTACACATACAATGAAAAATATTTTCGATTTGAATGTTTTCGGCATAAATTAATTCAACCTACTGCATTACTAATGTATTACTACTGTATAACTGTATTACGAACTCTTCTTGTTTGGAATTTCCATGTCCATAAATTGGTATTACGTCTGTATCTTTATTGATACCCGATTTACATACAGTGCATACTTTATGACCTCTTTGAGCATGACCAGCTGTATAACATAAAAAGTTTTAGGTTTGAACAAAATAATATTGCTAAAATTTTATCAAATCATTAACAAAAGTACTTAATAATAATTTTTAATACAGTCTAGTCGCAATAACCAGAAAATCAATTTTTGTTATTCACCTTGAGGTTATATTTGGTTAAATTTGTGTAAGTTATCTCAAAGCATTTTTTTTATCTCCTTTCGGCTTCGAGTTATTACAATTCAACTGTAATTAGGTATACCTAATATTGGTAAATCAATTTACCTAAAATATCACTGCGATATTAACTTAGAAAAGGAAATTAACTTAACTGCACAAATATAGCACAAATTATTAGCCATAAGATGTGTGCGCTCTTTGTTGATGAACGCGCGCGGGATTAATATAAAACAATGAAAAATAAAATAAATAAACAAATAATAGGAATATACTGACATCACTATAGTATACGATTGTGTATATACTTCCTGCGTATGTCCTTCTCTGACTGACGTAATAAATATATGACTCGATGGATGATAGGTATAAAAACTGTACTGTATTCTTTTAGGTAATACAAAATAGATCACACGGCGCATTGAATAGGCAATTTAGCTACATTGCTGTATCGTAGAGTTCGGCAATATTTTTGATTTAAAACATTTTAAGGGGA
>NC_042493.1:107178073-107185206 GCF_005508785.2 Acyrthosiphon pisum
TCCCCTTAAGTCACAAAGTAGATAATATCTATAAGCCATTTTTATAGATGTTATTAAAGTATTTGATAATTTAAATTATATTTTTAATATGAATTTAAAATTTTTTACATAACTCAATGACAAATTTTCGTAAAAACACATTATAATAAACACTTGTGCATTATTTTTAATGGTAAGTAAATACAAAAACTAAAACGTAACCTAATTTCATGTTTTGTTTTTCAACAGGATATGGTAGTTGAAGCTTAACAGAATGTGATTTTTTTTTTTTTATTAATAGTAAAGTTTCAACAACAAGGTCATTAGCCTGGGGTAGGTTTACATTGTTATATACAATTTAGTTGTGGTTGTGAATTACATGATTTGGGTTACTAGTTTTTACAGTTTTATATAATATTTACAATACAGTTGTTAGTGTTAAGATCTTTACAGTCTTAGATTTTAGTGTCGATGCCAATGTGTTTGAAGAAGCTATGTATTAAGTGAGTAGTGTGTTCTCCTAGTGCTTCCTCTAACGATGAGGGTTGGTTGAGGATGCTTCTTGCGACAGCGGGCAGTCTAGGACTATGTGTTTGATTGAGAGCGGTTCGTTGCATTGGCTGCAGAGAGGATGTTCTTCGTGCTACAAAAAAATTAATCCAACTTACTGTTCACAAATAGGAAAATAAACTACTTTAATAGCAATAACATCATAAAATAAACATAGCTAATAGTGTGATGGACTCTCAACGGTCAGAATCATTTTCCAAATAGGTACAATGATTTTATATCATTGAATTAAAATTTAATATATTATTATCCATTACAGTGACACACTCTTGTACAGCAGTGCCACTTACCAACCCACATACCAAACCTTTTTATTTATTGATTTCTGTAAACTTTATCTTTAGAGGTTAAACCACATGTTTAAAAAAAAATTAATAAAAATAAAAACTGTATCATCAAATTACCTATTATACTATAATGTAATAATATTTATTCATACAATTTTTCAATAATTGACGATCATTGTGACTTTTGATTTTATCGATGTATTGCAAATCAAATTATTACATTACATTGTTGATCGATAATATTGTCCATTTTTATTTTTTCATTCTATACTTGATTCATTGTTCTGAATGGTTTCATATTAAATTGTCCTATTTAGTTATTAATAGTTTTGCATTAAACATAATATGTTTAAAGTTGAATCACAAATCAGCAAACTTTTTTGGAAGTCACTCGTATTAATTGTTCCATACAATTGTTGGTTGTTTTTGAGAGTCTGTACAGTGGTAAGCATTAGTACTTCCCAGTCATCTACAAATAAATTGTTGTAGTATATCATCAATAATGATCCAGTTACTTGAGACCAACATTTCGATAATTACAAACTTGTTTAATTTAAGATTTTCAACAATAGCTACAAAATGTGGGAACAAATATGAATCTATAACTTTAAAAGTATCAAAAATAATTTTTAATTAATTCATGAAATATTACAAAACAGCCAATTATTTATTACGTCTAAAGTGGTTATTATTATTTTCATTAGCCAATATATGTCCAACATTTGTCATCAAAGTCAGTGTATCAACTTGAACATATGTAGCTGATTTATTTTTTTGTATTAGTGAATATTAAATTCTTGATGTCGGTGCTAAGGCTTCTAGTGGACTATTTTATAATTCATAATATAATAGCTCTAAGTGAAACTCGGGTGCCCGCTGGACTCGCTGAGAGCGGGAACAGATGTTGGAGTAGGAGTCGTTTGAATTATAAAAGTCGCGACAGTTGTAAGACGAAAGTTTAAATTTGTGATAAGAATTAGTGATATGGCAAGACATCTGAAACAGGAGCATATTATGGTAACCGATATAGGTACTACATTTAAAAATCTATCATTATCAACCTCATTTAAGTTACATTCTATTTTTAGTTTCTTGACACTTCTTTCTCCAGAACCATCGCATTTATCAGGATGTATACGTCGTACAAATATATTAATATTATCTTTATGGAATCTCCGAAGCTTTGGCAATATGTCTTATTTTCCATACTCCACCAAACGTGGTATAGCAAAGTATGTTGCCTCAGCGATGTTATAACATGCATAGTAGCCAAAAGGGAAAGTAACAATGAATTCCTCTGATTCCTGTGTGATCTAGAACAAACCACAAGATTGTTCATAACAAAAATAATAAACATTGATAACACAGCTTAAACATTTAAATTAGTAATGGTATTTGGTAATTACTGTATTAAATAGTAATGAATGCTTTTTTAAAATGTCAGGAGATAAAAAAATCATTTTGTGCAAAAAAAATGCTGGGTAACTTTATTATAATGAATCATTAAGTGAACAATGTTTTAGACCAATCAATGGAATAATCACTGTTTTAACTTATCGTAATAGCATTCCACCACAAAGACCACAACTACCAATTAAATTTATTTTATACCTTCTATATTTGACAAAATCCACAAATGCATATGCAACTTGTTGTTTATTTTGGAAACTTTTGTATAAGAGTGAATACGAATAACAAATATAGATTTGATTTAAGGGGCTCGGTGCCACTTTTTAAAATTTTCCGAACAACTGTCATTACAACGAGTATGAAATCGAATTAATTTTATCCTATGATACATACGGGAGAAAATGTATCTTAAAAAATATGTAAAAAATTACTTAAACATAAACCGACAGACTTAAATGTTATACTGCTTAATGCCAATTCATTTTCAAATGCGAAAATTATAAAGAATGTATTCTCTGCCCTTATATAGCTGTTTGATGTTAAATCTGAATTTATATGAATTATGTGTTCTACGGTTTGGTTGACTTTTACTGTACTAATAAATTCAGCAGCTTCGATCTCATGTATTTCCTCTTTTATATAAGTTGTAACATTTTCTTCAGTCTGATTTCTAAATAAATAAAATAAGAATTTATTTATTTTATTAACAAATTAAGGGAAATACTTAAAATATACACACAACAAAAAAAAACCTGCATTGTGTTAATTAAAAATATAGTTTGAGAAAAAAAAATGATTTATTAAACGTTCATGCCGCTTTTTTCTGATTTTTGTCCTTATATAGCTGTTTGATGTTAAATCTGAATTTATATGAATTATGTGTTCTAGGGTTTGGTTTACATTTACTGTACTAATAAATTCAGCAGCCTCGATCTCATCTATATATATATAAGTTTTAACATTTTCTTCAGTCTGAGTTCTAAAAAAATAAAATAAGAATTTATTTATTTTATTAACAAATTAAGGGAAATACTTATAATATACACACAACAAAAAAAAACCTGCATTGTGTTAATTAAAAATAAAGTTTGAGAAAAATATATGATTGATTAAACATTCATACCGCTTTTTTCCGATTTTTGTCCTTATATAGCTGTTTGATGTTAAATCTGAATTTATATGAATTATGTGTTCTAGGGTTTGGTTGACATTTACTGTACTAATAAATTCAGCAGCCTCGATCTCATCTATTTTCTCTTTTATATAAGTTGTAACATTTTCTTCAGTCTGAGTTCTAAAAAATTAAATAAATGATTTTAAAAATATGTTAACCTTTCTAAGGAAAATAAATATAACTACATAGTATTATGTAGATTTTAATAATAAATTGGAGGTATACCTCATGATTAAAGTTTGTTTAATATGCTTATCAAAACATGATACCAAATTTTCTCATGGACAAAAACTTTTATATATTTGATAATATGCATACATTTATTTATAAATATATCTAATAGGTATATTGAATACATTATTTTATAATATGAAATATATTATTTATATAATTTTTTTTTTTTGATATTTTTACACGATATGTATTCAAAATAATATTAATTCGTGAACTTCATTATATTTTTTGGTGTCAAAGTGAATCTAATACTTATTTGTACTTAAGAATAAATATAATAAAGGAGTATTATTACATGTAACAGATCAAATGTAAACAATTTTGTATGCATACCTGTAGTCGTTATACAATTGATTTCAGTTTCATCTTTTGACGTTGATGTTGATTCACTGTTCGACTCATTTATTTGTTTGTATCAAGTTATTTAATTAAAATAAATAAAAATTATTTAAATTAATTATATACAGTTAAATATATTTGTAATAGATGTAGACCAACATTCTGATCGATAATGATTTTTTTCTATATTAAAATGATATAATATATAAGATGATTTTTATTACTGTTTTATGTCTAGAAACATACATCTTATACAGTGTACCCGATACAGTCCAAAATTAACCAAAATAATCCACTACAAATAAAACTCAACGAAGACATTTCAATCAACGAAATACTCCATGCCCTATCCAAGTGTAAAAGTAAAAGCTCCGGCCTAGATGATATACCATTCTCTTTTATCCACCACCTACCCTCCAACGGAAAGATCCTTTTATGTCATATCTACAATATTATCTAGAAAAATTCCTCTTCCCCAACAACTGGCACAACTGTACAATAATCCCGCTTCTAAAACCAAATAAATCTAAATTCCAAGTGGACAGCTACAGACCAATCTCCCTAATTAATAATATCAGCAAAAATAATCGAAAAAATAGTAAATTCAAGACTATCGTGATATTTAGAATAAATAAATTACCTATCACCCTTCCAAAACGGGTTCCGAAAAAATAAATCCACAATCAACAGCTTAGGATGTATCCAAACCGAAATAAGTAAAACATTCTCTGAAAATCAATCTACGAGTCTAATAAGCTTAGACATAGAAAAAGCCTATGACCGCACGTGGAAACATCAAATAATCTCAAAATTAAGCACAATATTATGCCACGGAAACTTATTAAATTATACTAAAAATTTTTTACAAACCAGATCATTCCAAGTAAAACTAAACAATACAACTTCAGAAACTTTTTCTCAAGAAAATTCAATCCTACAAGGGTCAAGTCTATCCCCAACATTATTTTTAATAGCCATAAACAATATAACAAACTACATCACTGAACCCATCAAGTACACCCTCTTCGCAGACGACCTAAATATTTTTTACAGAAGCAAACAAATAAACACAATCCAAACTATACTGCAAGAAAGCTTAAACAACCTAACAAATTAGTCTTCAGAAACAGGCTTCAATTTTTCTCCAAGTAAATCACAGAGTATCTGTTTTATAAAAAAAAGAAATAAAAAACCTCCCACTTTTAAAATAAATGAACTTACGATTCCAAACTCAACAAAAATTCTAGGCATTACATTCGTCAAAAAATTAACATGGATACCTCATCTAAAACTCATCAAAAAAGAAACATCCTAAAGAACAAATATCATAAAAATACTAGCACACACTACATGGCATTCCAAAAGCAAACTGTTAATCCAATTACACAAAGCTCTTATACGGTCAAAATTAGAATATGGCACAGAAGAATACCTATCAGCCAAAAACAGAGCTTTACAAATAATAGTTCCTATACACAACACCTGTTTACGCCTAGCCATCGGCGCATTCAAATCCAGCCCGGTAGAAAGCATATATATTATAGCGAGCGAACCCCCTCTCTGGATCCGAAGAATTCAAATAGCACTCAATTTCGCAGCAAGACTAACAAGAAATAGCACTGAAAAACTAATACCAGATCACATCATCACAAAATACAAATTAGATTTTTCAAATATAATAAAAAACTCAACTATGCAAACACCACCATGGTCTACCAAAATCAATATAAACACAGAACTTGCAGAAAACAAAAAAAAAGAAACCGCTCCAGAAATTTTTAAAAATCTATTTTATGATCTTAAAAGCAATTTCATTGGACAAGACATATATACTGATGCTTCAAAAAGCGAACAAGGAGTAGGTATAGCAATTATTATTGGTAAAAAAATAACAACATATAAACTACAAAATAATTGTTCAATATTTACTGCTGAATCCATCGCCATTATATCAGCACTAAAACTTATCGAAAATTACCCCCGTCAATATTACAATATATTCACGGATTCCCTAAGTACCATCAACTGCATCCAAAATATTTTCCAAACAAACGACATTGCCACCGTCATCGTAAACCAAATAGAAAAATTAAAAAACCTAAACAAGAATGTCAAATTCATATGGACGCCAGGTCATTGTAAAATAAACGGGAACGAACTAGTTGACCAACATGCAAAAAATGCAACATTATCTGAAACCCCTGAACAAAAATACAGCACAATAATCAACACAAAAAATCAAATAAAAATTTTAACTCGAAACATATGGCAAAACCACGGGGTAAACCAAAAAAACAAATTAGGGGAAATAAAACAAAATATAAATCCCTGGCCACTAACAAAAACAACCAGAAAAACAGAAATAATAATAACCCGACTAAGAATCGGTCACACACACCTCACACATACACCTAATGAACAACCAAACACCAACGGAATGCACCGCATGCGGAATGACCCTCACAGTAAAACACCTACTTACCGAGTGCAGATCCAACGAGGAAAAAAGAAAAAAGCATAACATACCATCGCACCTGTACAAGATTATCGGTCCTGACTGCATACCAGAAAACATCACATCATTCCTCAAGGTATCAAAATTAGAAAAAAACATATGATAAATAATAGAAATAAGTCACTAATATTTAAAACCTTAAAAGTACATATGTAATTGTATATATCTTAAAAGCTAATGACCTATGCTGTCGAAGCTATAATGTCCAATAAAAAAAAAAAAACTTTATTTCTTTGATTATTATTTAAAATATTTTTTTAAATTTATTGACATTTATCAAATATTGTTGTTTTAATAGTTAGATAGTTAAATAGTTTGCTACTCTGCAGCATGTAAGTTTTTACTTGTTTTTTTTCGTATTTCATTTGCCATGAATTTGTTCAATCATATCTACATATTGTAAGAATGATGTTTTATGTTTTTATTTTGCAGAATAAAATATTCTGTATTTTTTGATAAACAAATGATTAATTTTGAAATTGATTTACCCGTTGATTGTGAAATTTGAATTAGATACTAAAATATGATCATTTAAAATTTCCAGAAACTCGATTCTGATGAATTAATTGAAAAATCGTTAAAATCCGACGACGAAACTCTAAAATCGTTAGAAATTAATTCTGAC
>NC_042493.1:107185306-107201462 GCF_005508785.2 Acyrthosiphon pisum
ATTTATCTATGTATATATCACTATATGCATGATACTACCCCCTTTCTCCAAGAGGAGACATGTGCGGTCTTCACTCCCAGTGGAGTGGAACCTAGTTGGAAACCGGATGACGCAATCGGACGACAGCACGGGAAAATGGTGACTGCGTAGAATCACACACATTTTTTGCACTTTGCTATGAATCGAACCGATGACTGTGTGAGTCGTAGTCAACTGTGTGATCACTGCGCCACTCCGGGCCCCGAGCCATTATTTACCATAATATTGTCCCTTTGATTGGGTACATTTATTATATTATATTATCTCCGTGTAACCCTCTATCTCTGGTTCTTGGTAACCATTTTCCTTAATGCTACAATAACTGGAACTATTGCGAACATTCTACAACTTATTAAATTATATAAATTAAAACAAAATGATAAATTATAATATAGTAAAAAGATAGCAGATTAAATATTATATATGTTAAAGATTAAATTACAATTTAAAAACTATAACACATTGTTCATTGGCTGTTGTAGTAACGCTCTGGTGTGCTATGCCATTCGCTATAATATATATATATAATATGTCCTCACTATAATATTATAATATGTGCCCATGAACAAAATTTTGCTGTATTAGTATTTTCGTTGTTTACAGCCACCATATCTCAACAGTTATTCACTTATCACCAAAAAATAGATTATATTATTAAAGTAGGTATTGAAATATTAGTTTGAACTTAATATATAGGTCTATTAAACGATCTTGGAAGTTCTAGCCACCCTTTTACTATAGGTAGCTGCGGCCTGCGCAATGTAGCATCCTGCAAAATGCAAGGCCCGAAAGTAGTATAAAAGATGACTGTCGTCAAAGTTCCCCTGGAGTCCCTCATTCCGTGAATGTATGAGTATCACGTGGCCACATCCTATTGGCTATAGTGTTCATAAAAAAAATTAGACGATTACTAACAATTATTAAGTTGATATATTTTTTAATACAACCACAGCCGAGAAAATATACGTTCAACTATTATAATATTAATTGTTACCTAGGTATTTCATAGACATACATAGGTACATAATATAAAAATATATTTTTACGAGCAAACTGAAAACGAAAGTAGAGAAGAAAAAAATTGTACAAAAATCATTCGTCAACAGACATGTCTGAACCCGAACGGCAGCCATCTGCGTCGGAACCGTTCCAGGACGATAACGATGACGATGACGACGATGACAGCTCACAACAACGGGCTGAAGCGGAACAGTCGGAGGACAGCGAGGACGACGTCGCTGCCGCCCAGTGGCCCGCGCTACCGGCGGAACTGTTGGCCGAGGTGCAGACCACATTCGCCATGTTCTGCGATGCCAGAGGCCGGATGAACGTCAGGCACCTGTACCTGGCGCTGCGGGCGGTTGGCGTGGACGCGACCGACGAAGACGTCATCGCCGTGGCGGACGAATACGACCCGACGCACCGCGGCTACATCACAGGCAACCAGTGGGCGGCGTCCATGGCACGCCGATGGGCCGAAGACGGAGCCCGGCGCCGGCGGTTCCGCGCCATGCTGGCGGCCGGCGACCCGGAGTCCACCGGGAAGGTGACGGTCGACCACGTGCGCACCGTGCTCAAAGAGTTCGAGCCAAAGCTGACGGCCGTGGACGTGGAAGAGATGGTGACCAGCATGGACTTTGCCGGCTTGGGACAGATCGACTACGACGAGTTCATGGACACCATGGTCCGGGCCGGCCCCGCTTGACGCAGCAATGTATAATTCCTAGTTGCAGTCCGTCCACGATTATCTTTGTGTATTATTATTTACTATAGTTATATAATTTAACTATAAATTATAAATACAATAACTGTACTTCGGTAAGTTTGAATAAGCTACCCACGGCCACTTTCTATATATCTAAAAATCGAAATTTTGTACTACGACTTAGCCAATCATATCCCTGGATTCGTTAGGATGTCCCCTGCAGGATTACAGGGGTAAAATACTGGTTTTACCACCACTACAAGTCTAATTCGCTTACCAGGGGACTTAAAACTGTTTGGGGGTATAGAGTAAGTCATTTAGAGTCGAGGGATATCGTTTTCAAAACAGTACTACCAAATTTGGATTTTTAGTAATTTTATTTCATATTACGAGTGCCGGGCGGACACAATATGCACTATGCCGGTAGATATCTATAGGTTTATAATTCATTAAAAATCGAAATTTTGTACTACGACTTAGCCAATCGTATCCCTGGATTCGTCAGGATGTCCCCTTTTTGGGAAATGCATTTTGTATACTTACAATTTGCATAAAGTGGTGGTGAGGTCGAGTTGTCAAGAAAACAGTAAATTAGTGCAGGATTACAGGGGTAAAATACTGGTTTTGCCACCACTACAAGACTTAAAACTGTTTGCATACTGCGGTAGATATCTATAGGTTTATTTCATATTATAAGTGCAATATATAATATATATTAATATGGTTTTATTACATTATATTACAGATATTTTCATAGGTCATATTCTTCATAGTAGAAATTTGGTCTTTGTCGTATCCTAACCGGCCTCGAGCGGTCAACCGGTGTTTGCTGTTGTTGGCTGGTACATGGGTTTGGTACATTTTCGTCTTCTTCTTCAAAGTTTGGAACATCAACTGGTCTTTCATCAACGGTTTGGTTTTGAACATGATCGCATTCCTTATATCTAGGCCTCACCCTTCTAATTGGAGAATATTGTTGAAAATCTGCAGTCGGTTCTCGTCTTATAGGCGTCTGCTCTTCGAGGTAAAAATTTGGTCTTCAGCGTATCCTAACCGGCCTCGAGCGGTCAACCAGTGTTTGCTGTTGTTGGTTGGTACATGAGTTTGGTACATTTTCGTCTTCTTCTTCACAGTTTGGAACATCAACCGGCTTCGAGCGGTCAACCGTTGTTTGCTGTTGTTGGCTGGTACATGGGTTTGGTACATTTTCGTCTTCTTCTTCACAGTTTGGAACATCAACAGGTCTTTTATTAACATCGTCGCCTTCCTGACGTCGAGGCCTTACTCTTCTAGGTGGCGAATATTATAGAAAATCTGCAATCGGTTCTCGTCGGCGTGGTGGTTGAAGTGTCACTCTACTGAATGGCGTGACTGGGTTGTTATAAATGGCAAACACATTGTCAATATCATTTAAAGTTTGTAAATGCGGCGTAAAATCCGTATTATTCATCCTTGATCGCCAATTGTCAAGCTTCAAATCGTATGGATGAGTATGATGGGGTAGTAGTGCAGTAAATGGTATGTCTATAACTCTTCCACCGAACAGTATCTAAATATAAATTGTGTAGATATAGTCAAAATTATATATCAAAGTAATAACAGAAATAACTTACGCTCGTTAATGGAGTTACTCTTATTATCCATTTATACATTAAGTCCCCAACATCTTGGATTTTGGGATAGTGCCCTGTCAGTATTCGGATAATACAATTCGCTGTATCTCTTATTCCACTGTGGTTGTCTGCCCTGCGTAACGTGTTGGAATACCAGCATATATC
This sequence comes from Acyrthosiphon pisum, assembly GCF_005508785.2. NCBI lineage: Eukaryota > Metazoa > Arthropoda > Insecta > Hemiptera > Aphididae > Acyrthosiphon > Acyrthosiphon pisum. The sequence goes on from NC_042493.1 coordinate 107,188,829, forward strand.
CTCAGCTTCAACATTACACACATGTTTACCCAAAGTCTGTGAAACAAATTCGCGTAGAACCAGCGCAGAAAGGTGTCTAAAGTGTGACATGAGAATTAAAATTTAGTGGAAATTTATTATTATAAATTAAAAATGTATACGATTATAAAATATATACTGTAAAATATTATTTGTTACTTAATATAATATATTAATATTATATTAAGTAACATAGCAACAATAATGGCCAATATAAAAAAAAATATTTAAAATTAGACACCACTACAAGTCCAGTTCGCTTACCAGGGGACTTAAAACTGTTTGGGGGTATAGAGTAAGTAATTTAGAGTCGAGGGATATCGTTTTCAAAACAGTACAGCGCGCGCGTTTCTCGGGGCCTGGCTTCGTTGCCTGCGCACCACTCTCGCGCGACACCGCCCCACCCGTTCCCGTCCGGCCATCAGACACGGCAACAACATCATAAATCGACAAGCACACGCGAGCACACACACACGAGTACACGACCGCAGTAGCAACTTAGTAGCGGTCGTTGCCGTCGACATCAACGCGCGCCGCCGCCGACTTCCAAGAACGGCGCACTGAACACACGCGCCGCGGTCTACCGGACGGTGTTCAACGATGCCGCCGAGTTCCCCCCGCCCCGCCCCGCACGCACGTTGTTGATTATCGGCGAGCCTGCATACGCGTACACACGACATTCGAACGGATGCTCGTCTGTTCGCGTGTATACAGATGATTCGAATGCGCGCGGTAATCCTTTGAGCGTGACTGAAACACCGATCGGTGTCCATTCGGCCCATTCGGCGAACGCTGACGAATGCTTCCGAAAGCTCGTCTATAGAATTTTAGATTCCGAGTGAAACGATGAATGTATTGATTTTACAATGATGTGTTTTTTTTTTTTATTTTTTTTTTTTGTGTCTGTCATCACCTTTTAGGACAATAAAAGTGCTTGGATTTTCTTCAACAGTACCTTTTCTGATAGGAAAATGAATCTAGTTGGTACTTAGGGGGGTCAAAAGTAAAAATTTCCCAGTAGTTTTCAAAAGCAACGTGAAAAACAAAAGAAAAATTAAGGAAAAACGGAAATTTTTACGCAAAACCTGTTTTCGAGAAGATCGATTTTGGTTTTTAGCTCAACTTTAAAACAAATGACCGTAGGTACATAAAATGTTGAATGAGTGTTTATATTAGCATTTTCTATACACCATAACATTTTCCAAATATTTTGACTTATTTTGAACTATTTACGGACATTTTTAGTTTCCGTTGTTTTTTTTTTTTATAAATATCAATAAAATGTTGTTTGTTAGTTAAAAAGTCTTGAAAATTTAATAGAAGGTTCCTATTATATTGTTTCAAATGCAGATGAAAAAAATTAAAAATCCGTAAACACAATTTATTTTAAAAGCATCTAAAGTTCAAATATTGACAAAATACGTAAAAATGACGAAAATTTGCAAATTATTTTGAGTTAGAAAATCATGAAAAATTTTCTTTATCTAAGATTTTAAAATGTAATACAAGATTCCTCATAAGTTTTTCTACCTTTTTCAAAAAAAAAATGTCTACAAGCAAGTCAAATTAAATTTTTATGAGCGTTTGAAATTTATATTTTTACAACATGTGAGGGCACATCACAAAAAAACTGGGGTAGATGTAATGATAAATATATATTATATATATATCATATTTAATTATATATTATATTTATCGAACGACATTTAAATTTAAAGATCATAACCATCATAATTATACATATTATTCAGACAACATATTAACATACATACATATTAATTCATTCATTATTATAATTCACATAAATTTATATAATAACTTTAATTAATAACATTTAGAATTAAGATAATAAATGAAATGTTATATCAGATACAATTATACTTACACACGCACACAGGGCAGTGTTTCTCCAGCCACGAGTGTGTACGTGTTATTATAACTTTTAAATAAATGTTAAAAAAAGCGAGTTTGAAGTCTACGCAAATATTCTGTGCAAAAGGATACTATTATAAAATAAATTAACTATTATATTAAATGTGAATGTCGTGTAAATAAAGTTAATATTTATAAATCAATAAAAAAAGGTTTCTTATTATTTGAAAATATTTGTTCTATAATTAATTAAGTACCTAAGTACCTAACTATAATATCAATCAAGAAGTCATCACAAGGATCAAAAAGGTAATATATCAATATTTAACATAATTTAGTAGTTAGTGATTGTATTAATGACACATAACTGTTAACGGTTATTTCTTGTCATCTTACCAATCATTACAGATATTCACTCGATTTCTCATGTTATAATTTTCTTATTTTGTTATAATTAAAATAAGAATGACTGTAGATACTTGAAAATTTCACTGAATGTTCATACTAGCATTTTCTATACGCGATAAAATTTTGAAAATAAGTTGACTCTTTTTGAGCTGTTTACGGATATCGTCGGTTTTCATTTTTTTTAGTTTTTTTTTTTCTATAAATATCAATATAGTTTTATCTGTTGGGTCAAAAAGTGTAAAAATTTAATACAATGCTCCTGATATATTGTTACAATGGCAGTTGAAAAATATTAAAAATACATAGGCAAAATTTTTTTTTATAAGCATTTAAAGATCAAATTTTTATAAAATTTATCAAATTTAAAATTGAATAATTATTTCGTAGTTAAAAATCTATAAAATGTTCAATTTTTATATCTAAGTATTGAAAATTTAAAACAAGATTCCACGTATGTAGTTAATTCTGTTACCAAAAAATCTAAAAAATACATAATCACATTTCATTTTTATAGTCATTTTAAGCTCAAATTTGGACGAAATTACATATTAAAAAACCTGGAATAACTATTTTAGTTATTTTGTTATGATTGTAATGATTGTATAATATTATTTGTGGGTACTTGAAACTTCTATATATCTATGATAGTACCACGGTTTGTTGTTGATGTATAACGCGTTACCCGATTGATATTGTGATATGATTAATTTGGAATATTATTAATACCTATTATAGGTCAATTTTTTTTTAATACTATAGATACCTAAGTATACACTATACCTATAATAGGTATGTCTAATACCTAGACTGACAAACCGTCTCCACTCAGAATCGTTTTTCTTATCCAGTGATATTATATCATTGAATTCAAATTTTATACTATCCATTATACAGTAACCCACTTGTAACCTACTGTACAGCAAAGCGACATACACTTACCCACCTTTTATAAGTATATGGTGAATGACTAAATTCTTTATTTTTAGTTATTATGCCTAATTTTTCAAATTTTTAAACTGTATTTTTTATTAATGTTTTGCCGATATCATGACGTGTCGTTTTTCATTATAATATTCATAACCAAAGCAAATGCATCACATATATTGCGCATCTGAAAGTGATTTAAAGTGAATTTAACTAATGTACAATAATGTAATATTGATAAGTAACTGATGAATTATTACTGTAGAATATTTTAAAGCAGTATTTGTTATGTATATGTAAAAAAATGTCAAAATAATTGCATCATTGTATGACAAATTTTCCGAATGAAATAGTGTGGCTTTTGGTATAAAAAATATTTTATTATAAATTATGCAGGACTCATCTATATTACATGTACTGTAAAAATGTATGTTTATAGTAGTTATGTATTTTTTGTAAGTTGATTATTTTATAAATAAATATTTTATAAAATTGGTTATTTGAATTACTTACAGATCAAATTCATAATTATCGTCCAGACAAAGAAATTTATCATAATATTTAAATTGACTTTTAAATTCAAAAAAACATCTTTATATCACTGATACACCGATACACGCATAATATGTAACGCACATAATAATACACATTACAATTAAATACGTTAAGCACATCTCTTTACTCTATGAATACCCAAAATTAATATTATTTTGTATTAATCCAAATTTCACATTTACTCATGGACTACAACATTTTTGTCTATGTTAGAATCATTTAAATCCAGTGGCGTAAATTGGGCTGAATTGTTAGAATTGTAATAAGTTTCTAGGTAGGACAGACTTTTCGGGGGCTTAGCCCCCCACTACCCCCCTCACGACTAAAATGTTTTATTTTATTCTATATTTCACATTACAATTTACAAGTACATAAACTCAACAAAACTATTTTAACCTTAAAGGCTTAAACACATTTTGTCATATTGTATCTATTGGTAATTGGTATATATTATGAATATGCACTATAATTAATAGGGTAATAATTACTTTCCGACTACCTTCTATAAAATATGTATAATTTTCTTAAAGAATATATGAATACATAAAATACGACAATTCTTTTATTTTATAAAATTTAAATAACAGCTGCCATTTAGATTTTTATAATTTGTACTATTTATATTAATTGTATTTGTATGTTTAAATACATATTTATCAATTTTATATTACACAAATTAACCAAAACATTAACAATTATTTATTTAACGTAGGTAACTAGTTACAGAATTTTCCCTTTGAATCAAGTTAGAGGTATTTTATAAAATATCCTGAAATATTTAATGATATTAAATTAATATAAATATAATTTCAATAAATTGTATATGAATACTAAATATATGATATGAAATTAATTATTCACTATATTTAGGTACCATTTATTTTTAATATTTTTTTTTTTTTATTTCTCAGTATTTATATTAGTATTTTTCTAATAAGCAGGTACAACAATTAGTACCAGAATAATATAAAAAATATAGACCAAAATAAATTTAATTTGCTCAATAATATAATATTACCTTAATAATTAATTTTAAAATTAACTTACAGATCAAATATAAATTGTTATATTTGTCAAAATTGTAGTTTTAATATAATATAAATAATTAATATATTTGAAGGGCTATTTTAAAATTACTGCATACTAAATATGTGTACTAAATAATTGTACGAATTTAAAGAAAAAATACCTAGACACTTACTTTCGACTTATCGATATTTTTACAATAAATTTATCCATTTTAGCAAGCTGTCGAAACACTTTTAATTTTGAATCGTCCACGGATAAGAAATAAATTCAAGTGTAAAAAATAAATGCATGTATAAAACAAACAAAAAATAATTTAAACTATGAAACACGTGATAGTGAATATCTGCTACCATTGAGACTTGGGTCCGCTGATCACAATAAAATATAAATATCCATATTGGTATAATAATAGAAGATGGTTAATAACAAAACTATAAATAAATGTGGAATTTATATAATATTATAATAATTCCAGTGCTTCAAAACAAAGTTAAATACGTTGGTTCTCAAAATATAAATTAGTTAATTTATTATTATATTGATATTTCAATTTTTCGAAAACTGAAATCGTGATTTTTTGGAGTCGCAAAGAGATACTCTTGCGGCCCTATGATATTTTCAGGGGTCGCAAGTGCGACCCTGTGCGACCCCCAGTTTACGCCACTGTTTAAATCATTTTTATCTAAATTTTAAGAGGATGTCAGCGCACTATTTATTTCTCTCTCTGCCCCTCGCTCAACATAGACAAAACGCATTAATCATTTTTTCTGTACTTGTATGTAATCTTAGAGTCATTTCTAATTTTAGAAATTACTATTTTTTATTTTATTATTATTAGACTCTATATTCGACTTTCAAAATAAACCTAAAAATGTTGTAAATTTAAATTATGATTGAATTGTTCTGAGACAATATTTTGAAAAAATCAATATGTCTTCCCCTCGAAAATATTATTTTCTATCTTTTTTGTAATAGGTGAAATGACTCTAAGATTACTTAAAAGTACAGAAAAAATGATTCTGCGTTAAAGCGTTTTGTCGATGTTGAGCATGGGCCAGAGAGAGAAAACAAATAGTGCGCTGACATCCTCTTAAAAACAAGAATGATAGCCGATATTTTTTTCACAAGTATTTATTTACAAAAACTATACTGAATACATCGTATATTCCTGTATCATATCGTATATTGTTTTTACCTAAGTAAGCACCTACCTATTTTGTGTCTAATATAAAAACTCAAATTGGATCTTATTAGTTTATAAATACAAATTTAGATTTCTAACAAAACCTTAAAGATTATAAAATTATATAAAAATAAAGGAAGTTCGTAAGAGAATGAAATAAATATGGGGCCCTGCAAAGTTCTGCCCCGGGTCACGAAATCCATTGGGCACTGCGTATAATATATTTTTTCCCCCATACAAAAAGTAAACTTCAGATTGAACCAGCTAAGATGAATTGATTTTGACTATGAACAAAATTGTATCGTTGATGGTAATCTTTTGAACACATTAATATTAATATCCTATCGCCAGTATCACCTCTCCACGTTGTTGCGTGAAAGCTCCAACCAATGCGAGGAAGTCGCACCAGCTACGAACCACGAAACGTCCCGTGTCGGTGGTAGGTCACGTCGGTCGCGTACTCGTCACTCGTCGCTCGTCTAGTCGTGTGTTCCCTCGACTGTCTTCGTCTCGGGTGCACCTCGCGTATCGGCAATCGGCATTTCGGCGTTTTACTTTAAGCCATGTGGTTTCGCGATTTTCGGTATAATGGTCGGCCGCGTGCTTTGCAATTTTTTCTTCGCTGTGACTTGGCGTACGGTCCCCTAGTCACACGACCTATGCAGATTTTCGTGCGGTTTTTTTTTTTAGCAGACGTTTTAATAGCTGTACATTTACACGATGCATGCCGAAGCACATCGTGAACACGTTTTTTTAAGTTTTGTTTAATCCGCGACGCGACGCATAATTATTATAACTGCGATTCGGTTAATTTTGCATACCGTTCCTGTCGCCGTCTACCATTCGGCCCGTTTCCGAATCTCGCGGAATCAAACGCCACTGGTACGTCATTTTAGCCGGTGATGTACCATGACCAGGATGTAATTTCGTGATCGCGTCTTTGAAGATATCTTTTATCCGGTTGGTGTATTATTATTTATGTCACACATGCAATATTTTTTCAGGGTGTTTTATTATTTATATACCATTAATAATATTGTGGTCGATCTTACTTAAATATTTAACACACATTTTCTCAATATTAATCATCGCGTGCGAATTATATTACGGTGGGTACGTTTATACAGCTAATATAAGCAGTTAGGTCGAGTTATTGGAACAAAGTTCCTTATCGCGGATTCGCGAGGGGACCTAGCCGAGCAAAAATGTAACGCGTTACGAAAAAACCGTAAGAAAAAGATAGAATAAAGGAGACCGATAACTATTGTAAAAATTTGTTTTATGCAAATAAGTTTTTTAAATTTCCAAAATAGCCATTTTGTTGATCGTATTTTTTACAAGAGTTCAAAAAAAAAAAATTTAAAATGTAAAGAAAATTACTAATTATTATTTTGAATTTCTAAGAATAATATTTAATATGTTACCTATGCATTGAATATTATGCTATTAAATCAGAATTTCCATACTTATGACTAAAAAAATTGTATTTAAATATATTGATTTTCCACAGACATACTAATAAGCGTGATACGGGACATCAATAATCAAAATCAAAGGTATGGGTGGGTAGAGAGAATCGGCGGTTGTCAAAACTACACACTTACCGTTCATAACCGCACATTTTACACCGTTAATACCGCACAAATTTATTCTATTGTTAAAAAATGAAATTTGAAAGGTCGATAGTTCAGAACCGCACACATTTGATAGACAGTTAAAAATTAAATATATTTTATAATTATTAAAAAAATAATTTAGTAGGTACTTATTACAAATAATTCAATATATTATAATTAAATTTAAATAGGATCAAAGACAATCGACTATAACTTTTTGCCTTTTTTAAGGGCATTTTTTGAGCTTTTTAGGGCATTAAAATCCCAGCCCTACTATTATAAGAAAACTTGTATTACCTACATTTTAAAATCAATAGAAATTTTTAGAAATTTCTAACTTAAAATATTTTGTACATTTTCGTGATTTTTACACTTTTTGTCAAAATTCGAACTTTTAAAGCTTATAAAAAAAACTTGTGACATTGGATTTTTAATATTTTTCAAATATCATTGTAATTAATAGCCTTGTATTAAATTGTCAAGTTTTTTCACCTAACAAATAAAATTGTATTGATATTATTGAAATCGTCGTTGTTTTAACACATCTATCTAAAAAAAATAAAATAAACAAAAGTAAATTAATAATAATTCAAAATATATTTATTATTTTGAACTCGTCTTCTTACTAAATGAAATATTGTAGGATGCGGAACATAAAGTTCATGCCTAAGTTGACTATGGTAACTTTCTGCGCTGTTCGTCGCAAAGTTTTATTTTTATGATTTTTTTTGATCTTAATTAAATATGATTAACTGGTTAATGTTATCTTAGATAAATGTATACATTATTGATATAAATCAATGTGTGCGGTATTGAACGGTTTGAACTGGGGAAAATATGCGGGGTTAAGGTATAAAAGTGTGCTGTTATGAACGACGCCCTTTAAATTGACGCAAGCCAGCAAATCTTTTTTTTTTTTAAAATTGAACGTGTCGCGGGACACGCGTATGGAACAGTGTACCTTTCGTATGCAGGTTTGGCATAATATTAACGTGCCAGGCTCTCATTCTCTCGGGCATCGTTCATAACCGCACGCTTTAATGACTTAATGTTATGCCAAATCTGCATACGAAAGGTACCTTGTTCTGAGACACGTTAGATTTTTTTTTAAAAAAACATTTGTTGGCTTGCATCAATTTAAATTGAATACCTAATCAGCAGGGAACCGAATCATATGTATAAGTACCTATATATTTATTAGAATAAGGTAATTGTTATCTGAAAAAAAATCTGTAAAGTGAACGATTAAAATCATAATGTTCTTGTTGAAATAACATTTTATTTTAGATATTTTTTTTTACATTTTTTGCATGTTTGGAGTTCGACAGGTTTAGAGTTTTGTTTTAAGCTAATATTTTAAATTTTTCAGTATTGTTGTGTTAAAATACATTTCGGAATAAAAACTATTTTAAAATCACAAGTAACAACTGCCCCGTGTACACTTTATCTACGATCTGAAGTCTGTACGATTATAATTACCTATAGGTAATACCGATCGATAAAATTGCGATCGGTCGCTATTATATTATTATATTGCCGAGACTTCCGAGATACCTACTTGGTATTAGATAGTATTAGATAGTACTTAGATAGTATTCAAATTCCAATTGAATCAAATTAATTAATTATATAGTAGTAAGATAATGGAAATATTTGTGTATAAATCTTAGACAAAATATATATCTTCTCTTGATAGCGGCAAACGTGCATTTTCAATTGTCTTAAACAAAAAATACAAAATACAGAGGATAATAAATAATTGTCATGTACAAATATATGGTATCTGATGAAGAAATAAATAACAAGTTCTATATAATCACCAATTTTGAACCATTTCTCAACTGAACTGCTGTGTGTCTACCTGGTTTAAGGCTTAAACCAGTATTCTTACTTATAACGTACGTTGCGCCAGCCCCCCCCCCCCCCACCCAAAGGAAAATCTATAAACAAACTATACAGATATTTAGCACGTAATTCGCACGAATTCGCACGAATTCGCACGCCTATTTTGAAAATTCGCACAACCTTATCCTTCCCCTAGAAAATCAAAAAATTCGTGGGTGGGGGCTGGCGACACGTGTCCTTAATGAATATAATTTTAATATTCCTACAATGTGTTCGTAACCAGGGGGTGAGCTCTATCTATATTACCTACATTTGTTGCAGATAAAGTGAAGCACTTTATTTTGAACTTTTTCAAGTTGGTTATTGTGACCAATGTTATTATTATCGGTGCATATTTTAATAAAGATCGGATAACATAAGTATAGAGGCATTCGATGGTGAAGGGATCGTTAAATTTTGAGTAATTATGTTTAACCATACCAAACAAAAATAGAGCTATATTTTGAATACCTACCTAGTAAATAATTAGGTAGTGTCTAGCATACTATTTATTTTTTAGTTAAGTTAATTATTTACATCATTACCATAAATTAATATTTTACCATTTTGCACAAAAGCAAACTGCTTAACCATTAAAATTACCATTTTTTTTAAAAGTTCTTATGTGAACACCTATAAAATTGAATTTCACAAAACGTTTTTAAATAGACAGTAAATAGTGTTATTAATTTGCATGATATTTAAAATACATAATTTCTCAAATCAATACGTGTTAATGTGAAAAATATTATTATAGGCATAGACATAAAAAATGTAAACATATTTAGAAATGTAATTGAAATTTGAAATTTATTTATTAAAATTTAATTTCTTATAACCTATAAACGTGTTGGCTTATCACAATCAGGAGTTGTAGAATCTTAAGGTGTCATGACTCTTAGTACTTGGTCCAACCATTTTAATGGTCCATTTCACTGGATTTCGATCCAACATGGTATGCTTGTTATGTCGCTTCTGTAGTATTGAATGCTCCAGCCCTTCATAAATGATATTCGAATTGAGTACGTGTTTACAAGCGCATATGCCTCTTTAAAGTCTTAATTTACAGATAATATTTAATGATATTTTTTGGCCTGGTTCGTTAAAATCCTAAATGTTGTAATGCTACTTCACATTTAGATATTTAGAAATGTATATGAAATTTTAAATTTGTTTATTAAAATGTAATATCTTTTACCCTATAAACATGTTGGCCACTGTCAGAAATTATAAAACCCTGCGGTTTCACGACTCCCAGTACTCGGTGCAACCGTTTTAATGGATTATTTTATTTTATTTTTATCCGTGTTGGCATGTTTGTTATGTCTGTTCTGTAATATCTAGGGACCCAGCCCTTAGTATGGTAATTTAACTGGTTTATAATTCATGCTGATAACTGTTTTGGCAAATGCTGTGGTGATTAGACATACATTTAAAATAATTTACTTACAATTTATACAAACTATACTCAAAAACATATTATTAACTTATTACCATATACTTCATTTTTATAATACTTTTTACAAATTATTTGAGTCTTCCGGACGTGTGGGTGGTAATATGTTAGGATGATGATGAGTTTTCTTACTCAAACACCCTAACCTTAGGAGACTGTCTTTTTCACTTTTTACTTTTGATAAGCATATGAAATAAATATAAAATTAGAATAGTGATAAAAAGTGAGTGCATAGTAACCTTGAATACTGAATACATATGGGTAATATATCCTCTCAAATATGTTAGTATTTAATTAAATGACAAGGAAATTACCAGTTTTGGAATCCTATCATTTTGGAATACGAAAATCATTGTCATTAAGAGATATCAAATGATAAATTTGCTACCCCGAAAAATACTAAATTAGAAAAAAAAACCTATCTAAATAGAAAATTTTTTGCAGATAATTATTATTGCTACTCCATAATTTTGACCCTAGTGACACTCATGATAAGATGGGATACCGAATAAATTACCTAATAATAAAATGTTTATATTTTATAATTATATGTAATATTAAATAAGATTAAGTACCCACCATAAAAATATTATCTAACACATTAACTGTTATTATTACTTCAATAAAATATAAAAAAAATTATCCAAAAAGTTGATAAATCAACCATATGATTATAATTGTGGTTATGGTAAACTATGCAAAATATGTATTCTAAATTATTTATTTATTTAACAATGTTCCCTGTCGATAAAATAGTACAACATTAGAGCATGGTTATTGCTTAAATAATAATAGCAAATATTATAATATTTATTAGCTGTGTTTGAATTATATTATGTTTAATGCTGATATTATAATATGTTAATTCTCGTCTATCGTCACAAGGTATACCTTTTAGTGATAGGTGAAGCCGTAACAATTATATAATATATATATATAAAAAAAAAAAATGTTAAATTTACCTACTGTAAACTATATTAATTACCTACGGCTAATAAATAAAATTAATAATAATCATTATAAGATGATTTCTATAACATTGTAAAGCATAGTTGGGCCATACTTATAATTTATTTATGCATTGTTTATTTATTTTTGTTGTGTAAAAATAAAAAATATGAAAAATATACTTATTATTTAATAAATAATTCATTATACAATAAGTAATTAAGAATGAAAAAAAAGAATACAAAAAGACAAATTATAAGGTGGTTCCTATGCTATAACTTATAATTTTAAGTTATTTTAATTGTATTCATTGTAGGATAATTAGTCATAAAGCAAATAAATCCTCACTTAATTACCACTGTTTGTTGATAAGTTTGAGAACCTTTAAAAATACTGTAAAAAGGCCCTTCAACTGTAAAGCATAGATGGATCATACTTGTAATTTATTTATTGAAAAAATAAAAGAAAGAAAAGAAAGAAAAAAAAAAATTAAAAAATTAAAAAAAAAAATAAAAAAAAAATAGGTATATATTATGCATTGTTTATTTATTTTTGTTGTGTAAAAATAGAAAATATGAAAAATATACTTATTATTTAATAAATAATTCGTTATACAATAAGTAATTAAGAATGAAAAAAAAGAATACAAAAAGACAAATTATAAGGTGGTTCCTATGCTATAACTTATAATGTTAAGTTATTTTAATTGTATTCATTGTAGGATAATTAGTAATAAAGCAA
>NC_042493.1:107201512-107203043 GCF_005508785.2 Acyrthosiphon pisum
TTAGTTATAGTATTAAGATTAAGGGAGGTGGGGGGGACAAAGCCCCCCCATGGACATGTGGAACATAAACTATTCCAGCACCCCCTAAATTCACACCCAATGTGCGCCTATGCCTATGGTATTTTCAATTTTGTAACAAATTATTAAAATGCAATTTAGTGATTAGCGGTGGCTGCGTCGCCATTCCAAGTACCTATATAATATATAGACGTGTCGTGTCCCAGACAGCAATATAATATTATTTTAACATTTTTAGAATATTTAGGAGTTAACATTAATGTTTCCATAACATTTTAATTGCATTTGTTTAATATTATTGAAACTTTCTTAGAATATTAAATGGTCATTATTTGTCCTACCTTTATAAGTTTCCTAAAATGTTATGAAATTAACATTCTGAAAATATTCTTGTACTGATCAGATTAAAACATTTTGTGAAAGTTACAGTAATATTTATGAAACATTTTCAAAATATTTTAATTGCATTTCATACCTCCAATTTTAATGTTATAATAACATTATGTCATTAAGTTCGTATAATATTTCAATATAAAATATTTATAATATTCTTTTGAAATTATAATAAATTATATTTGCAATTTTAAATATGTTTTAACGTATATTATATGATATAAATTAATTTCAAAATACACAAATAAATAAAACAAAGTCAAAAGTATTCACTTTCAAATATTTAATATTTTAAAACTTTTAAAATAATTAAAAAAAAAAATAATTTCATGATATCAGCAATGGTATTTACAATATCAATAACATAATAAAGATTTGAAAAAAAAATTCAATGAATTATTATATAAATTAATATAATATAATAATAAAATAAAAAAAATAATAGCATTGATATAGTGCATGATATCAGGAATGGTATTTACTTAATACCAACAACATAAAAAATATTTAAAATAAAAAATAATAATATAATAATAATGAAAAAATTAAATATTATATAAAATAATTATAATGTATTGTCCAGATTATTTAATGTCTATTATGTAGCATTTGCTTTGCTTAAAATCCTAAATTTGGCATGGGCCAACCAAGTTGATAGTGGTGTGTCAATGTCCTTGTCAATTATGTTTTTATACTTGATGTTAACCCTTAAAGCATCTAAAAATCAAAAATAATATTAAATATTAATAATATTAGTAAATATAATAATAGTAAAAATTAAAAAAATTATAAATATTCACCAATGATTAGACGATAACATCCAAGCTTTGAAAAATTTTTTTTTTTTTTAAATCCCAATAGCGAATAACTTTTTATAAGTTCATCTGAAAACATTTTCAACATGATGCGTCGTACACTATCTCTCTCTATCTATATCTTAATAAAAAATTAATTTGCAAATATTATTATATACAATATATTATTATGATACAATTATTTCTACTTAATTTTTTAAAAATTATGTATTAATATCGTGCATATATTATAGTCATATAGAACAAATATAGATACTCGTAAACAAAATATATTTTAAGTTTAGTGACCTTGTAGGACAATGATC
>NC_042493.1:107203143-107208785 GCF_005508785.2 Acyrthosiphon pisum
TCGATGTCGGGTGAATTATTTTAACATAGAGACTGTTAATGGCAGGTTATAAAAAAGTGACTTATAAACATTATGTTAATCTGGGCATAAAATTGACAAAGTATTAGAAATAATGTGTATGGTGGAATGTTATATATCTGAAAATAGATAAAATACAAATATTTAATTGTTGTTATGTATTAGGAAGTATATATATTTTTTAAATATTATATTTAAATTATTTATAAAATTTGTACAATCTGGTTGTAGCGTGTCAATAGACCGTCACCAAGGCACATTACACCAAGACCCATTACACCAAGACCTGATCCGAGGTTCGAATTTAGTCAGGATGCACAATTTCCACCATGGTTTAGCGGGGGTAGCCATAACAGAGAGAGGTTTTATGCACAATATCTGCCAGGGTCTACCGGGGGTAGCCATAACAGTGCTCTTGCAGCATCGCCCTTCAGATATTCAGAGATGGTAAGTTTTAAATAAAATTATTACTTAGACTCAATATAAAATAAAACAATAATTTTTATTTAGACTCAAGACAGTGATTAATTTACCTACCAACGGTCGCAGAGGGCATTATCACAAGTTATACGACCTTCAACGCCTTCCACACCTACAAGACCGGGGGTATACGCGTTGAACCTGATTGACAACATGTTATTTTCGCCTTCACCGCTACGTCAATCACAAATAGATGAATGGCTTCGGTCCTTTTCACCTGTACATTCATTAGATATGCCTTCACCAGATATGTTTTCACCTTCAACACCGGGGGCAAACGCATTGAATGCTGTGGGTGGCGTGGTATTTCCACCTCCTTCATCGCCACGACAGTCACAAATAGACGAATGGCTTAGATCTTTATCCCCTATCTCTCCAAGTATGCTAAACATAGTGGGACCTCAGGAACTCCCGGAATTTGACGTATTAATATTCGGGAGGTTATTAAATACCACTCAACCCATCCAAGAAGTAACTGATTGGGCTGAGGATGGCTATAATTTCATCCTGAGCATTCACGCGTTAGCAATTTAAAAAGAATGGTACGAGAACGGAGCTGACGAGGAATTGAATCACCATATGGATGCCTATGAAACCCACGAAGGTAAATTACGTAAAAACTAATTTATTAAATATATTTTATATTATGATTTACAAAAAACCTAATATTATTATTCAATATTTTGTTTTTAAGATGAGGAAATGAATCGCTATATGGATGCCTATGAAACCCGTAAAAGAGAATTTCAAAAAAACTAATTTTCTTATATTATTATTATTATTATTTTATATTAACTGGTAAATAAATATATTATGATTTACAATAAACCTAATATTATAATTTTATTTTCAAAATACTATTTATAATATAATGTTAGCACGATAGTAGTAATTTTTAAAGTAATATGTAGGTTCTGGAGAACCGCCCCCTTAAATTTTTTACATGTAAAAGCATAGGCAATTCGTAGTACACGTCTACGAAGCCTGTATTCCTAACACATTTAAATTTGAAATAATATATAGTGTATATGTTAGTAGTAATGTGATAACAATAATTAAATAATTGGTGCAAAAATATACGATTACAATAATATATAATTTCAATGTGTGTGTTAAAAATATATGTTGATAACGTGAACGATGTTGATTAAGTCCATGATCGAGCGGCGCGGCAAAAATATATGATAACAAATGATAACTGATAAAATATATGCCGCGTACGTACGCGATCAGCGGGTGCGGGTCAGAGGTCAGAGGGTCTGAGGGTCTGAAGGGTCAGGAGAGTCGGCGGTCTGAACATACTTTTTTATCCTACTACTATAGTATAGGATTGTGTATATTATACTTACTGCGTATGTCCTTATCCGACTGACGTAATAAATTTATGACTCGATGAATGTTAGGTATAAAAACTGTACTGTATTCTTTTACGTAATACAAAATAGATCACTAGGCGCATTGAACAGGCAATTTAGGTGGTACTACATGGTACAACCTTTTTGATTTAAAACATTTCAATTAACAAGGTAGATATCTTCTATTAACGCTTTTTATAGATGTTATTATAGTATTTTATAATTTAAATTATATTTTTAATATGAAAATAAATTTTTTTACCTATTTCAAGGACATATTATTATTGTAAAAACAAATTATAATAAACATTTACACATTATTCTTAATAGTAAGTAAATACAAAAACTAAAACGTTATCTAATATCATGTATTGGTTTTCAACAAGATATTGTAGTTGACACTTAACAGAATTGTTATTAACTGTAGATTACTAAATTCTGTTAAATAGTAATAATATAATAACATTTTTTCTTTTTGAGATGATGCTAATATCTTATGCTTAGTACCTATTTTAATTATTACTCGTATTTTAACGTAGAGACTGGTAATGACAGCTAATAAAAAAATGATTTGTAAACATTATGTGAATCTGTGCATACAATTTGACAAAGTATTAGAAATCATGTGTATGTTGGAATGTTATATATCTGAAAATACATAAAATACAATTATTTTATTATTGTTATGTATATCAACATTCAACATCATAATTATATAATTAATCATCTGCTATATATGAGGTAGGTACTTATATGTACATTATACATTATACACACTCGATGTGCGTTTTCGACATTATTATATTTTTGGCTCTCCTGCGTTGAAGTTTTTTTAATACTGTATTCTTATACGTAATAAAATATAGATCACACGGTTCATAATTGTTATTTCATTAATTTAACAAGGTGTATCTACAAAGAAATAACGGTTTAATACTTTAATACTCACACATAGTGTTACAATTTGGGTTTTCGGCGCAGTAGACACTTTTCCCATGAGAATCCATCCAAAAACTGTTGACAAGGCTATCGGCTGACCAACTTCACCCTCTTTTTTATCTCCCAATATGAGGTATGGAAAAACATCTGCACCCAGCAACAAATCGATCGGTAGTGCTTGAGCGTACTCCAGGTCAGCTGAATTCAACCCACCTGTATGAGGCCACGCTTGTTCCCACATACGTTCCGATGGAACAGAACCAATGATACGTTGTAACTTGTAAGATGAGAACATCAACGTTTAAGTGTGGGCTGTCACACCCAACCGGATTTACGTTCACGTTAGCGCGTCCTCTCACGATCGGAACTTGTGTGCCAGATAGAGCCTGCACTGTAATGTCACAATTTCCTCAGGTTAAACCTAGACACTTTACGTATCGTTCAATGATGAAACTGCTTTGACTTGCACTGTCTAGAAGAGTTCTTACTTTTATGGTATCTCCATTCTCACTTTGAATAATAATTATTCATAATAATAACAATTATTACTGCAGCGGACGCCAACGTACGTGTTTCCAGCCACCCCCCCCCCCCTCTCACATTAGAATTTTCCAATTTTTTTTTGGCAAATAATTAGCATGCAATTAGCATGTATTTGCATGCACAATTTTGTGATTTGTACGCGTTTTAATTAGGCGTTGTATCAAAAAATAGGTGGGGAGCAGTAGACACGTGTCTGTGACTCCGCCACACATCACAAAAATTTAAATTCAAATTTTTTTCTACGACAATATTTTAGCATGTAATCAGCGTGTATTTGCACGACAGACCCCGCAACTCTATCGTATTCCGTTGCTTCGAAATACTCATTTTTCTGATTTGCACGTGTCCCCAGCCCCCCCCCCCCCCCACTTTGGAAAATACTTGGAAATTCAAAATCGTTTCTACGCCAATATTTAGCATGCAATTATTATGTGTTTTCTCGGCTAACAATTTGTATATTATAACTTTTTTTCCAAAACTATATATTTTATAATTTAGATTATAAATCCAAATAATTGTTAAAATAGGCAATTTTTAATTATACCATCCTTGTAAATACGATTTTTCAATTAGATTAAATTATTAAAATTGTATATATATTTTTAATGTTGTTATGATTATATAAAAATTTAAATAACTTTTTATACCTTAGTTTGAACTTTTTAAAATTAATTTTATTACAAACAAATGGCCTTTTTCTTACATGTAAATAAAAACAAACTTATAAAAAAAAATCAAAATATTAAATTGTATAAAATAAAAAATTATAATTGACTTTTGTTGTGCTTTTTACGGGAATGGGTTTTTTTTTGAGATCATCAAATATTTCCCAATTATTTGATGCCCCTCTCTTCTAAAGTGTACTGCGTGTGAACCTAATCATAATGATGATTCCACGAACCGTCAATTATTTGTTGCACTCGCATCCTGTTTTCTGGTTTTAACTATAATGTACATTTATCTACTTATGTGAAGAGCAAGCCCCATACCCTGCCGTTAAATACATGGCTTGTGGTTTTGAATGTGTTTTATTATATTATTATACTCGATTAATCCCGCCGTCTAGCGACCCATGTATTTATAGTTTAGTTATTACATATAGATTATTATGAGGGTCTTTCACTCCCCTAGTATCATCCCTTACCACCTATGTTATTATTTTGATTATAGCTTGTATATACTCTCACCTTGATTGCCTGTGTTATTATGTTCCTTATACTGGTATTATTTGAAAGGAACGGATACTATCCGTTACACAATATATGTGGCGCCTTTAATAAATATAATATTATACGACGTAATATTACGGTGTTATATTTATTACATAACTTCAGGGTACTTGGGCAAACCACAGTAGCATATACGCCGGAACAGAACGGGAAAGTCGAGCGTGATAAGAGAACAATCGTAGAAGCGGTCAGGACAATGATTTGTACGAAAAATCTTGATGTGTCATTATGGGCAGAAGCTGTGAACACAGCAGTTTATACAATTAATCTAACCGGAACGAGTTCACAGGATGGTAAGCCACCTTACGAGTTATATTATAAATAAGTCGTGCCTGATATTAAACATTTACGAGTTTTTGGTACTGTGGTGTATACACACATACCAAAACAAAAACGTCAGACATGGGATCCAAAGAGTGAAAAAGGAATATTTGTTGGCTATTCGAATAGCACGAAAGGTTATCGTGTATGGTATTCGAAAACAAATAGAATATCCGTGTGCAGAGACATTATATTCGAAGACGAATGTAATAAATATGAAAATATAATTGCAGACACATAAGAGTGTACAGAGACTCAGATTAATTCAACGAGCGTGCGTGCGAAGGACGAAAACATAGTCGATGATAGAAATGTTATGGTTCTACGTGACAGGAATACGCTAAAGAAACCGGACAGGTACAATGTTCAGACTTTTATTGCTAACTGTGTCCATCCATTGAATTATAATGAGGCAATTACTGGGTCAAACAAAAACGAATGGGAAAACGCTATGATTGACGAAATAAATTCGTTACATGAAAGTCAGACTTGGACTCAAGTCGATTTGCCACAGGATAAAGTTGCATTGCGAAATTCATGGGTGTTCAAAACCAAATATAAAACTGACGGTAGTATAGATAAATTTAAGGCCAGGTTGGGTCATTAAAGGTTGTTCACAGAAATATGGTATAGATTACCATGAAACATTTTCCATGATTAACATGTATTATACATATAGTACATTATAACATAATATATAAAAAAAACATTCAAATCGTGGTTTAATTAATAAAAGTTTAAAATAATTGAACACTGG
>NC_042493.1:107209174-107212365 GCF_005508785.2 Acyrthosiphon pisum
AAAAGTTTAAAATAAATTGAACACTTGTAATTTTGCAATTACCTAGCTATATATTATACATAGTTTAACTTATATATATAATATATATAACATAATAATAAAAAAAAAACAAACAAAATCATTTTTTAATAAAAGTTTAAAATAAATTGAACACTGGTATATTTGTTTTTACCTAGGTATATATTATACAAAGTTTATCTTATTAAATAAGACATTATAACATAATTATATAAAAAAAACAAACAAAATCATTTTTTAATAAAAGATTAAAAAATAAATTGAACACTGTTATTTTAGATATTGCTGTTATATATTATACAATATAGTTTATCTTACTATATAATACATCATAACATAGGTAATTATATAAAAAAAACAAAATCATGTACTTTTATTTTTTAACCGTTTACTAGCTTTAGTTAACTAAATACTTGCAGTACATTTGATTTGGTTTATAGTCGTTTCGACAAACTTTTCTTGAACTGCTTCTAAAAAAAATAAACATAATTATATGATTATACATTATGTATATTAAGCAATTAATTAATACAAATTATTATTCCAGAATAAACACAATTTTCAGAATAACTACATGCATAATACATTTTTTTCATAATAGTATTCTTTTAAAAATCTATTATTTGTAGGTAAAGCACTAATATTATAATATTGGTACTTAGGTTTAAAAAAAATTAAGATTATTTTTTTTTGGTTACTACCTATCAAGTACAAACTATAGAATGTTAAGTTAAATTTTTTATCAAGAATAAATAGGTAGGTACTTGATTATAAATATATAAAAATAATAATTTTGAATTAATACTTACCACTCAATAATGTTGAAAGAAATGTTCTGTTAAAGGCCATTTTTAATCCTCTTCCTTTATGTCCTGTATAACTATACACAGCAGCAAGTTTGTCAGAAATGAGTTTCTTTAATATTCTTCTAGTAAGTTCCTTATAATCTGAACCCCCAATTAAAGCAAACATATGTACCTAAAATAATAATAACTATAATATAGTAGGTTTTAGGTACTTCTAATTAATAACAATTTATCATAACATTAACCATTGTTTATAATAATTGAGGCATTCATTCTTGTAACATACACTCTAATATATACAGGGTAATTTTTTAATAGCATATACTATAGTATAGTATATAGTATACTGACCTTCTTTTTTCCTTTTAATAGAACATTTAATTAATAATACATTCTGATTAAAAATTGTTTTAGTATGCTTAAAGAACACATTTCAAATGTTTGATATTTTTTATACTACATAAGGAGTGTACTGTGGCAATACAAACTTCTATTTTTTAAATGAGAACCATTTTTTTTTACTGCAAATTATTATTAGTCAAAGATTTTCTTGAAAATTTGGATGTATCTAAATCAAAATTCTAATGCATGAGTACCTAGTTTCTGAGTTATTTAAATGTTTATACTAGGGATAAAAATTATTTATAATTTATATTAATAAATCAATAGCAATTAACAACATTTTTTAATTATCTAAGCCCCATAGCCATTTAACCCATTACCATCAATGTATTATCTTTAGTACACAAAGTTATATAACTCAAATTATTAATATTAATATTTAGATAAATCAAAATTCTCAAAAGGAATATTTGCTGAATAATCTTAAGTGAAAGGTGGAAGGGGGCTTGAATATATATATGCATAAAATATACAACTAATTATTTGCAGTAATAAAAATATTATATTTTGAATAATAATCCATTATGTTCTCATAATTTACGAGAATCTAGTAGTGATTCTAAATACCAATACTATTATAGTTAAAAAAAAAGAAATATTTACTGAAATATTGTCAGTTTTATATTGTTATTTTATTTTTATTCAAGTTGTATTAAAAATTAAAATTGTATATTATTTTAGTTGAAAAATAACATAAGAATTTATTAATTAATAAATATTAACTAATTAGTAATTACTAATAAATTACATTGTTTATAATATAATTTAAAAACAAATTATCTATTTTTATATCTTATCTAGATAAGCTTTGAATGAATTATCTGTTGTCTTATCCAGATGATTTTTTGTTTATCTTTTCCCAACACTGTTTATATATACCTACAATTTATAAAAAATAATTTTCTTACCTGTTGATTGGTCCATCTGATGAACCTCTTCCTGCTTGAGATTGATATGATATACGACGTAAATCAACATATTCAGATTCAAAATTAGATGTTCTTCGCCTCCTTAAATAAATTATATCAATCCAATTAAACAAAAATATAAAATTATACACCTTAATATTTACCTACAATTTATAAACAATAATGTTCTTACCTGTCGATTGGTTGATCTAATGAACCTCTTCCTACTTGAGATTGATATGATATACGACGTAAATCAACATATTCAGATTCAAAATTAGATGTTCTTCGCCTCCTTAAATAAATTATATCAATCCAATTAAACAAAAATATAAAATTATACACCTTTATATTTACCTACAATTTATAAGCAATAATGTTCTTACCTGTCGATTGGTCAATCTAATGAACCTCTTTCTACTTGAGATTGATATGATATACGACGTAAATCAACATATTCAGATTCAAAATTAGATGTTCTTCGCCTCCTTAAATAAATTATATCAATCCAATTAACCAAAAAAATAAAATTATACACCTTTATATTTACCTACAATTTATAAACAATAATGTTCTTACCTGTCGATTGGTTGATCTAATGAACCTCTTCTTACTTGAGATTGAAACGATATTCGAGGTAAACCACCATATTCAGATTCAAAACTAGATCTGCTACCATTTGGCATTTCACTAAATGGCTGCATGTTATTAGGACTTGGACTTCTAGGACTTCTTGGAATTGGACTAGAAAAACAATCATTGTAATACAATTATTGTACATTTAAACATAATAATATGACAATGTTATGTAATACTGTGTTTCTTACCCTGGCATTCTGTTTATTATAGGAATAGTATATGTCTCATGGACGCCCAGATCATCAAATGAATGATAAATATAATTAAACATTTTCTTACATAATGGACAAGTTGGTTCAGACTAAATAATAAATGTATAAAAACATTACATTTTTAATTAAGACCATTTGATTAGCCGTTATATACATAAATTATATTAGATTTTTTTTCGAATGTTCTAAGTTAAGAATTCAAATAC
>NC_042493.1:107212415-107221990 GCF_005508785.2 Acyrthosiphon pisum
GGTATGAGAAATATTAGAAAACTCATAATATAGCATAGATACATACAAAACCGTAATACCTTTAAATATGATAAATAAAATTATTTTATTTTTGAACCTTAAAGTTTCTTTTTAATTTAAAAACTCCGGTTCGGTTCCAGTACTTTATTATATTAAAATAAAGGTTTCGGTTCCGGTTCTTAATATTTTAAAGGTTCCGGTTCCAGAACCGCTTCTTTTAGGTTCGGTTCCAGTCCCTGTTTTAAACCTCTGGCATGGACGAACAATATTGTCTAGTCTGAGTGTATAAGGCCACTGGAAGGCATAGCGTCCTGAATGTTTGAATGTCGAATATAAAGTTGATACTATTATCAAATGAAAGCATTCCAGTGTCGTAAATTAAAACCAGAACTCTCAAAAGGTATAGATGAAAGAGTTATATATAATATTCATCATTTGACTTTAGATCACAAAAGGATTGCGTTATACAACTAATTGCCAGTGTTGGGTAAATTACTTTTAAAATGTAATGAAATTACGTTACTCATTACTTCAAATATTTTTATTTAAATTACATTTGCGTTAGGTACCTAAAATTATTTTTATCATGTTACATAACTTTTTCATTAATTAAGTAGTGCGTTACAAATGACGTTACATTTTTAGCATTGATAAAAGTTATTATTTTTTTTTTTGAACCATATTCAATCCACAATATGATTCAATTAGTATGTATATTTTACAATCATAGACCTAGTGATAATAGACATATTATATACAAATATACAATCATCTTACCTGAATGTCTATATAGTCATAAGTCATAAATCATAATTTATTTTAATCAAAATTTGTTTTTAAACAAAAGTCTTTTCTTTCTATTAATAAAGTGATAAAATGTAAAGCATTTCTGTTTCATAATGTTTAATAATATTGTTAACTATTATCCGAATCAAAAATAAATATAATTGATTTTAATTTTACTGGAATATCGGCTTGTTTTTGTAATACATTCAAATCTATTATTTTAATAACGTGAAAAATAACGTGTTAGTGCATTACTTCATAGAAATTATATTTAAAAAGTAATTTTGTTAGAATTGCGGTACTTAAAGTAAAATGTCTAATGATATTACTGCTGCGCTACTGAAAAAGTAATTGCGATACAGTGATTTGTAATTTTTGTTACGTTACTACCCAACACTGACTATTAGCTACAGCTATTAAATACAACTATTGCCAGTATTATTGTTAAATAAACGTTATGTTAACGTTAATGATCATTACTATTTAATAAATAAATAATTTACAATTTTATGTTTTCTATGCTCTTTATTTATTATGTCAAAATCCAAATCAGAAAATGTCTTTAGGAAGCAATACAAATTCAAACTTTTTGAACATAGTTTTAATTTTAATTTGATTTTACAAATAATCTAATTCACTAACTGCATACACTATATTTGTTAAATACCCTTTCTTCTTTGGTTGAATATCAACCCAGTTGAAATAATTAAGTAGTGTTTAGCATACTATTTATTTTTTAGTTAAGTAATTATTTACGTCATTGCCATAAGTTAATACATTATTTCTCAAATCAATACGTGTTAACGTGAAAAATATTATTATAAGCATAGACATAAAAAATATAAAATTATTTAGAAATGTAATATAAATTTGAAATTTATTAATTAAAATTTAATTTTTTATAACCTATAAACATGTTGGCTTAATCACAATCAGAAGTTGTAGAACCTTAAGGTGTCATCACTCTTAGTACTTGAGCCAACCGTTTTAATGGTCCATTTCACTGGATTTCGATCCAACACGGTATGCTTGTTATGTCGCTTCTGTAGTATTGAATGCTCCAGCTCTTCATAAATGATATTCAAATTGTGTACGTGTTTACAATCGCATAATATGTCTCTTTAAAGTCTGAATTTACAGATAATATTTAATGATATTTTTTGCCCTGGTTCGTTAAAATCCTAAATGTTGTAATGGTACTTCACATTTAGACATTTAGAAATGTATATGAAATTTGAAATTTATTTATTAAAATTTAATATCTTTTACCCTATAAACATGTTGACCACTATCAAAAGTTATAGAACCCTGAGGTTTCACGACTCTCAGTACTGGGTGCAACTGTTTTCATGGGTTATTTAATTTTATTTCTATCCATGTTGGCATGTTTGTTATGTCTGTTATGTAATATCCAGGGCCCCAGCCCTTAGTATGGTAACTGATTATTTAACTGGTTTATAATACATGCTGACAACTGTTTTGGAAAATGCTGTGGTGATTAGACATACATTTAAAATAATTTACTTACAATTTATATAAACTATACTTGAAAACATATTATTAACTTGTTACCATATACTTAATTTTTATAATACTTTTTACAAATTGTTTGAGTCTTCCGGACTTGTGGGTGGTAATATGTTAGGATGATGATGAGTTTTCTGACTCAAGCACCTCAACCTTAGGAAACTGTCTTTTTCACTTTTTACTTTTGGTAAGCATATAAAATAAATATAGAATTAGAATAGTGATAAAAAGTGAGTGCATAGCAACCTTGAATACTGAATATAATATATCCTCTCAAATATGTTAGTATTTAATTAAATGACAAGGAAATTACCAGTTTTGGAATCCTATCATCTTGGAATACGAAAAGCATAGTCATTAAGAGATATCAAATGGTAAATTTGCTACCCCGAAAAATACTATATTAGAAAAAAAACGTATCTAAATAGAACATTTTTTGCAGATAATTATTTTTGCTACTCCATAAATTTGACTCAAGTGACACTCATGATAAGATGGGTCTGGATCGAATTCATCAAGTAATACTTTGGAAACACCTTTCCCCTCGAATTCGGGCCGTTTCATGTCTTAAAAGGTGATTACCCAATAAATTACCTAATTAAAAAATGTTAACGTTTTATAATTATATGTAATATTAAATAAGATGAAGTACCATAAAAATTATTATCTAACACATTAACTGATATTACTACTTCAATAAAATATAAAAAAAATTATCCAAAAAGTTAATAAATCAACCATATAATTATAATAAATTGTGGTTATGGTAAACTATGCTAAATATGTATTTTAAATTATTTATTTGTTTAAAAATGTCCCCTGTCAATAAAATAGTACAATATCAGAGTATAGCTAGTGCTTAAATAATAATAGCAAATATTATAATATTTATGTGCTTTGTTTGAATTATATTATGTTTAATGCTTATATTATAATATGTTGATTCTCGTCTATTGACACAAGGTTTACCTTTTAGTGATGAACGAAGCTGTATCAATTATATAAAAAAAAAAAAAATGTTAAATTTACCTACTGCTAATAAATAAAATTAATGATAATCATTATAAGATGATTCTTATAACATTGTAAAGCATAGTTGGGCCATACTTATAATTTATTTATGCATTGTTGTAAAAAAATATGAAAATTATACTTCTTATTAAATAAATAATGCATTATACAATAAGAAATTAAGAATTAAAAAAAAATATATAAAAAAAAACTAATTATAAGGTGGTTCCTATGCTATAACTTATAATGTTAAGTTATTTTAATTGTATTCATTGTAGGACAATTAGTCATAAAGCAAATACATTCTCATTTAATTACCACTGTTTGTTGATAAGTTGAGACCCTTTAAAATTACTGTAAAAAGACCATTCAACTATAAAGCATAGATGGGTCATACTTATAATTAATTTATTGAACACATGAGTTATAAAAAAAAAAAAAATATGAAAATTATACTTATTATTAATGTATTGCATTAAGTAATAAAAGAAAAAAAAATTAAAAATTAAAATTGTAAGGAGATTCCTATGCTATAACTTATAATTAATTTATTGCAAACATTTTGGTAAAAAAAAAAAAAAAAAACAGAAAAAAGAAAAATTGTTTTTATAACTTTTAAATTCATTGTAAGATAGGAATCCTTTCTATTAGAAATTAAGTAATTTTAATTGTATACAATGTAGTAAAATTAGTAATAAAGCAAACATTTTCAATTCATTACAACCGTTTGGTGATCATTTGTGGAACCTTTAAAAATACTGTAAAAAGGCCATTCAACTGTAGAGCATAGATGGATCATACTTATAATTAATTGAAATAATGAAAAAAGACTGTTAAAAAAAAAAAAATCATACTTATTATTAATGTGCTGCAATAAGTAATAAAACAAAAAAAAAAAAAAAAAAATAGAAAAAATTAATAAGATGATTCCTATGCTATAACTTATAATTTTAAGTGATTTTAATTGTATTCATTGTAGGATAATTAGTCATAAAGCAAATACATACTAAATTAATTACCACTGTTTGTTGATAACTTTGAGAACCTTTAAAAATACTGTAAAAAGGCTATTCAACTGTAAAGCATAGATGGGTTATACTTATAATTAATTTATTGAAAAAAGAAAAGAAAAAAAAGAAAAAAATTTAAAAAAAAGAAAAAATTTAAAAAAAATTAAAAATTAAAAAAAAAAGTCAAAAAAAATCAGACTTATTATTGCAATAAATAATAAAAAAAAAAAAATAGAAAAAAAAATAATAAGGTGATTCCTATGCTATTAATAATTAAGTAATTTGAATTGTATACATTGTAAGAATTAGTATTGAAGTAATCGTCCTCGACCAATCACTACACCCTCAAAAAGATCATAAAGACCATTCAACTGTTTGATTTTGTTTTTGAAAAGAATTTATCATGAACAGTCAAAAGAGAAGAAATAAGCTTGCACGAATTAATAATTATTCCTTAATTTCAAAACAGAAGACTGCAATCAAAAAACGATAGTACAAAACTGAGTATTTTGAGTACGTCTAAACTTAACTGAAGAACTTCGATGAATTATAAATCGTATCAATATCCAAAGACAATGATTTAATAAATAGCATCAGTAGTTGGGCAAACATTTAATGTTAGTATTCAAGAGCGGGAATCATATTTTATTCATTCGTACAGAGCAATGTTCCACAATAATACTTTTTTGGCAACTTTTCAGTGTACTGCAATGGGTATACTTACTTAATAACATTTGTGTGTTATTGTGTGACAAGTAGGTTTTAAGCTACAACTACCTGTCATATATTAGAAAAAATTACTGGTAGTGCTGTTCCAACACAACCTATTGATACTTGGATCAACATACCACCAGTATATTTCATAAAGTCCATGAGAGAAGATTACCTTTCAAACAGTTTCCCAGTAACTTTGGGTAATCAAGGGTAAAGATTTTGCTGTATGGTACTTAAACATCCTTGTAAAGGACAACACTACCAAACGTGTGACATAAATTCATGAAAGAATAATGTAGGTATACCATTAGTATTATTATTAATGAAATTCGTTTCTATGCTTCTGTACATTACCGGTTTGTTATTTACCTCATCATGCTATGTTAATGCAGAACATTTTTAGCACTAAAGCATATTAACAATTACGCATCATCACTTATTACATCATGTCTGTCTCTGAATGACATCTTGTGTAATGGGACCGGAGGATCAGCCACTACTTTGACAGATATAGATCGTTGATTCTGAAAAACTGTGACACATGGGACTAAGTTGACTCCATTTTAGCAACAATATGTAAAGCAAACTTTGAAAATAAAATATGTGTCAAACTTACAATATCCAGGGTCATTAAAAATGATTTTTGCAGGATCGAATATCGTCAAACAGTATAATCAAATATTAAAGTCTAATTGGAATACAAAAAAAATCACATCTCACTTTAAGAAAATAGTGTTTAAGCTTGTCTAATAATCTTACGTACTGTCTGATATACCATCCACTGTTAGTGAAATTTATACTCACACTTCCCCAGAATAATATGGGTCATTGCTTAAAGTACAATATGACAAACTTGTTACAATTTGTTAAACCATTGAACCCACCTGTCAAGAAGACAAAACATAAATTGCTTTCAAGAAAACCTAAAAAATATGATCCATTGGTATATAATATTACATCGATATCGAACAATGGAAATATATTTTTTCAACAATTATAAGCAATGCGGATACTATACTGTCCGCAGACCTTCAAATACGTTGGTCTTAATGTTATAAGCGTACCTATAAGTCAATAGAAACTCTGTATTTCACTTCTAGTTATACAACGTTGATATTATTATGGTGTGTACACCAGATGAGTCCTTTGGATCTTGAATATATTTTCAATTAAATGTCTCTTACAAAGGAAAACAGTTGAATGTCGTCATTTATATGAAGCCAAATATTATCATTGTGAGATAATATCATCAGAATATTATTATTCGTTATTATTGTGTATCATATAAACTGTAACTGCATTCGCATTCTGTTATTTTTTTTTTTTAATATTTCATCATAACTGGTAGATTAGGCAGGTTTTTTAATGTGCAATAAACTTATGTAAAACATAATTTGGACTTCGGTCAAACCTAAAAAAATTATTAATTTAGTGCAAATATTATTGTTAATATTAATGTTGTTGTCAAATGTGATGTTTTTGGTTTCGCATATAGTACTTTTTTTTTTAGAATAAGAAGAGTTGTTATGTTTTAAACATCTTGTTGAAAACAAATATTTTAAATATTTGCTTACAACGTTTTATAAATTGACCAAAACTGATTAAAGTCAAATTAAATATTCCTTTTTATTTTTTTATTAATTTTATTGGTTACTTCATCGAATACAACTAAATAATAAAATAATAGATGTAACATCATAAATCATTATTCATTTATGTAAACTAAATAAATAAAACTTACAAATTTAAAAAAAAAAATAATAATAATAAATTAAAATTATTTAACATTAACAATTCAAATAAAATAATATGTCAAACAACTAGTCTTTATTGGAAAATAAAAGTTGATTAGTAATAAATTGATAAATGGCCACTAGTCTTCAATTTAATAATATACATAATTGTATCACAAAATCCAAGTATATTAAAGTATATTAGTTAATTTATATTTTATTGGTACGGAGTTTTTTTTTGTTGGTATTTAAATAAAAAAATACAATTTATTTGTCTTGGATTTATAAAATCTGTGATTTTATAACATAAAAAAACCTTTGTTAAATGGTAACTTAAAAACTATGTAAATACCACTGAAACTTTATGAAATATATTTAAGTAATGTACACAGTGTTAATTACATAAATTATAGAAAAAACTTAGTTTTATAAAATAAAATAATTATAAAAAGTACGATAAATTGAATCAATATAAATAGAGTTTCAAAATCTTTAAAAGTTTTTAAATCTTAGATAAATATTGTTAACTATTATAACATAAATAGGCTTCAAATGTTGTTTGAGTATGACCTTTAGATGATTTTCGTGTGGTAATTTTAATTAATAAATTCATGCTTCTTTTTGACAGATTTTGTTTTGTTAAATCCAAAAAGCATTTTCATTTTCTTCATATTTTTTTTGTTTTACTTTAAAATAATTAATAAAAGCAATATATAAGTACATATTTTTCACAAATCTTTGTAAAGGTTATAAACAAATACCATTTGAAAATTTCATGAAATTTAAAAAAATGAAATATTTCAAATGTGTAAAATATTTCAGGATTTTAATAAATTTTGTTTTATTTTTAAATTAGTTTTATATTTATCTACATATAATTGTCATAAATCACCATCATAATTGTATAATACCTAAATGTATACCTAACCTAACCTATTATACATTTAAAATGGTATTCAACATTTTTAAATATTTTAATGTTTAAACGATACAAGTAGGTATACAATATTATACTTGTATATTGTATACCTACTGAATTATTACATTATAAATTAGAACACTGAAAATTGTGTTAAAAAAAAAAATAATTAGTGTTTTTATTTGTGTTAAAAAAATTTCAATGTTTCACGTTTTCATTCATCAAACACTATATACAAATGATTTAACTTTCTGTCATAGGAAACCTAGAATAACAAAAAAAACGAAATAATTAATATCTGGCGCTGTTGAAGACATGCGAGGAATAGAATTTTGATTAGGTACTACTTTGAACCAGGAACCTGGTGTATTGGTCTTGAAGGAGTTCTGATTAGTTGATAGTTGAGTCAAACAAATGTAGACCAACCTGTGTAGCACAAAAAACATGTCCCAACAAACAGTTGTGCTTCTGGCGTGAATTTGGCAGAGCAGAATATTGAGAATTGGCCCTCCGGTGAAAATAATGTCCAAACAATTCTGAAAGTTGTCCAACAGTATCAACAAATGAAAAGGAACAAGTCTAGCACAAAAAACATGTCCCAACATGGTCTATGTGTATACTATTCTACCAATTTTGTCCATAGGTCATACTCTTACCAACCACTCATTTCATGGTAGGTACTATTTGATTACTTTGTTAAGTATTTCTACATATCCCTATTATTAACTATAAAAAATATTATTTGAAATAATAATTTCATTGTAATATCAACTTATTAGTTGTGTGTCTTAACTTTTTGATGAAAATAGTTTAACGGCTTCAAAACACCAAATAAATCTCAGTTATAATAAATGTTTGATTATTTTCGATTATAATTAATTTTTTGATTATTTTCGATTGCAGTAATTTCTTTTGGTTTCTTTAATTTAGTTTACTTAAATATTTTAGATGTAGAATGTTTCATGCTCATGTTCTGGTGCTGTTTCTGCAAAGTCATTAATTTGTCTCGATTATTTTTTTGTGTAATATTATCAGGTGCAATCGATAAATTTACGCCCGTACAGGTTCTGTTTATAATATAAACTTTAGCCACCGAAGCAACCAGTTGTTTTAGTACGGCTGTAACATTTAGGTATAGTTCTTCTTTTTAGTACATTTTTTGTAGGGTCATCAATTGTCGCTACAGACCTTGGCTTGAACCGCCTATTGCTTATAGGTTGCTTATCGTATTTTAATCATGAATTTATTGTTGGATAATATACATAATATGTATATTATATGCTTTTAAATATCTAAGTATTCTACTATTTAATTTTAATTTCTTACTCATATATAATGAGAAGAAAATTATAATTTTTTTGTAGATTGTTGACTAAAATATTATTATCTAACTTGATAAATACTTTTACTTATACCTATGGGTTTTCATGGATAAAGGTTCCGGTTCCAGAACCGGTTCTTTTAGGTTCGGTTCCAGTCCCTGTCTTAAACCTCTGGCATGGACGAACAATATTGTCTAGTCTGAGTGTATAAGGCTACTGGAAGGCATAGTGTCCTGAATGTTTGAATGTCGAATATAAAGTTGAATAATAATGGTTGATACTATTATCAAATGAAAGCATTCCAGTGTCGTAAATTAAAACCAGAACTCTCAAAAGGTATAGATGAAAGAGTTAAATATAATATTCATCATTTGACTTTAGATCATAAAAGGATTGCGTTATACAAGCAGAATA
Organism: Acyrthosiphon pisum; assembly: GCF_005508785.2. NCBI lineage: Eukaryota > Metazoa > Arthropoda > Insecta > Hemiptera > Aphididae > Acyrthosiphon > Acyrthosiphon pisum. The sequence continues at coordinate 107,221,852 of NC_042493.1, forward strand.
TTTTTCTTAGTATTTTGATACATGAAAATCGAATTTTGGGTGAGTAGTTTATGAGTTATAAATATTCAAAGTTTAGATGAGCGGAGAAGTGGACAAACATTTCGCGGGGTAACCCCGTACAACTCCACTCCGCTTATCT
>NC_042493.1:107222040-107223293 GCF_005508785.2 Acyrthosiphon pisum
ATGTCTAAGTATTAATACTGATTTTAACATACATTTTATTTAAAAAATAAACCTGAGCTGATAAATATCTAATATACAATATACTTACATCAGTATGATTGACAATATTTTTCGTCTGCGTTTCTATTACTTCGTTGGATTCAACAACTGGCGCCGCCTGTTAAACATAATGTCTAAGTATTAATACTGATTTAAACATACATTTTATTTAAAAAATAAACCTGAGCTGATAAATATCTAATATACAATATACTTACATCAGTATGATTGACAATGAAAAATTATTAATAGATTTATAAAAAAAAATAAAAAAAAATGGAAAATGAAAATGTTCGTAAAGAGCTCAAAATAAATCAAAATATTTTCAAAATTTTACCGTGTATAGAAAATGCAAATATAAACAACCTGTGAAAATTTCATATATCTACGGTCATTTGTTTTAGAGTTACACCAAAAACCAAAATCGATTTTGTTAAAAATCGATTTTGCGTAAAAATTCCCGTTTTTCCTTAATTTTTCTTTTGTTTTTCACGTCGCTTTTGAAAACTACTGGGAAATTGTTACTTTTGACCCCCCCAAAGTACCAACTAGATTCACTTTCCAATCATTAAAGTTACTGTTGAAGAAAATTGAAGCAGTTTTACTGTCCTGTAATAACTTAAAAATAAGAAGAAATATAAATACGACTCCTGTCGATAAATATATTTAATTCAGATGTTAAGATATTAAAATTAAGCTATTACCTTCCTCCATATGTTCGGAGGGCTCTCGAGATCGTGTATTCGAGAATTAGATCAAATACACCGTACAATATAATTTATGTAAAAAGCACATATAAATTGATACTGCAATCAATGTAAAATATTATATTAAATGCCTTACCTGATTCGCAGTTTTTCGTGAATTATGTTGAAAGAGTTTTTAGATTTTAGGTGACACAAGGTAATACTTCAAATATACAAATCGAAATAAAAACGCACTGATTTTGACTTAACATAAGAAGTCCAGTTGTCGCTCGTGGAAATCGATGTTGATATTTTGAGAGGTTGTTACTCGGTGGCTGGTGCTCATGCACTCGGTGGCTGGTGCTCATGCACTGGTTTAAGGGACGATACGAATATGTCTACCAGAGAGTGGTAGGCGGTTTTTATCAAAGGTTTTTTTGTACTTCCCGGACCTAGATTTCTCTTCGGCGGCAAGGACCTTTTTTTATCATTATTTTTCTCTGGTGACATATATAAGAATTCTGCACG
>NC_042493.1:107223343-107243020 GCF_005508785.2 Acyrthosiphon pisum
GGTTGTATCTCATAGAACCACGAAAGTTAGAAAGTTGAAATTTTCACAGATTATGTATTTCTGTTGTCGCTATAACAACAAATAGCATACGTACAAATAAATTCACCACAATCAATCATAATTATTCAATTTTCGAGGGCAGTCTATCACATTCTCTAATATCCAGCCATCTTCATGAAAGTCTTCGTCTTTTTTGTCATTGAGTTCCTGCATCAAGTATTTTAATGCTATCTTCATGCATTCAAAGTTGTTACACGTATATCACACGGACTAAAATATAATTATATCTTATCTAATATTCTATCTTAATCTGTAAATAAATAAATAAATTTATAAATCTATTATGTGTAGGTATTCATTTTTCAATTTAAAGTAGGATTTATTTTTCGTCATTTGTTGTATTAAGTATATCTAGGTATATACACTTCATATTTTTAGTGTAACCCCTAAACACAACGTGAGTGGCTTCGACCTTTTTATTCAAATTTATATTTTATTGGTACGGAGTTTTTTTTGTTGGTATTTAAATTAAAAACTATGTAAACACCACTGAAACCTTATGAAATGTTATATATGCGGAGAGATTGCATTTATAGGGCATTTCTTTGATACCACTAAAAACACTCATAGGGTTGCTGTGTTCTCACTATTTATCACTATTATTTTCAATCTTTTTTAATGTTCTTAATTTTTATCATTTATTTCATACATAATATATATATACGAGTATAATATATATATTATATTATATAAATATATTTTTTTAAATATTTTATAATATGAATAAGTTAAATGGTACTTGTGGTACATTTTTTATATTGTTAAAAATGTATGTGATAAACATTTTATATAATAAAATTGTGTTATTTTCTTTGATTGCCACAGTTGTATTTGTATTTGATTTCTTTATCTTTGTTTTTGATATTATTTATAGTATTAATAATATGTGTACTTCTGATTTATGTTTCATATTATTCATTTAAGAAAGCGTTAATAAATTAATAAATGCTTGGATGGGTTGAATTAAATGCTGAATTATTTTATTTTCATATTTTTTTTTGAGACGTAAGTTAGTGTTAGTTTAAAAATTAGAATGAATTGACCTATTTTGAAACTTGATAGTAAGAATATTATCTGTGTTCGTGAATCAAACTAACATGAACACTGAATTATAGTAAAAAACCAACATACGCCACATAATAGGTCGATTCACTCTAATGTTTAAACTAACGGAGCTAAGAGTCATGTGCCTAGTATAAATTTGGGACGTTACACACTTGTAAGACGGAGACAACACATGGGTGTGGCGTCCTCTTAAATAAAACGGATAATTTTTACCAAACGTATGACTAAATACGTTTCATTTTAAACCTAAATAGAAAACATTGGGTTCAGTCTTTGGTATTACATTTTTTATTTACCTGTCTACTATAAACAATTGATAAGAGATTCTCACATCAGCAATATCAAAGAAATGTTTATTATACTCCGTGCCACTAGAGAAGTAACCCGCTACGCACATGCGGACTGACGGCAGAGATCGTTTCGAGGCTCCGTTTCTCCCCATTTTACAAAATTATACATACTAAATTATAGTCATGCTATAAAACGTTGCCACCGTTGACGGTCTTGATCGTGCAACGTCAACATGTCAAATAGGTAGGGGATGCGCGGATTCGATTGAGATTTGGTCGGGACACGGTGTTACTTCTCTTGTGGTACGGAATATAGAATATAGTTTAAATTCCTGCATAGAAAATATTGAGTTCAGTATTCAATTTCGATTCATCCAATCATCTTCTAAAAACTATTGATATCAGATACATTTATTACAACTTACAAAACACCTACTTGCAATGTAAACAGAGGTAAGACAATGTCGTTCGAGGTGGCGAGAATAGTCCGGCAGCGGTCGATATAGGGTTTCGTGGACAGCAAGCGATTGTGTGTAACGAGTGCGGAAATCGACGTAATCGTGATATCAAAAACTTCTGTTAGCGAAACGAGAGTCTATCGGTGCGGGCTCGACAGTGAATTAAATAACGTTCCAGTCAATAGCATTTTATTCTGACTGCATGAATGTACTAAGTGTAATATTAATAATAGTATGGATACTGACCCTGGAGTTACCGATCGCATACCATTGTATTTTTTAAAGACGAAAAACAGCCTGGAATATTTTAAAGCAGTTATTAATGGTGTCACCAGTGATTCAAACGAAGACCTTTTTGAATAAAAGAGTAATGTCACGTAGGATTAACTAAGATTGATTATTGGCTAGATAATTTGATGTGCAATATTCCTGAAGTTATAATGTGTTATCATTTAAATGGCATTGTTCAAAGGTATGAGTTAGTAAAAACTGAAAACTTGCCATATATGAATGATTCAACATTTTCACCTTAAGTCATCAGAGATTTCGCACAAAATGTATTATCATTTTTAAAATTAGAGATTGGAAATGTTTTAAGATTAGAGATTGAACGGTTGAAGTTGTGATGGAAAGCTGCAGATGTTTCTGTTTTTCTTCTTGATGTCATGTGGCTTGGATGTATTTTGAGCAGGCAATTAATGATTTCGCGTTCTCCCTGGATCCGGTGGGAAGTCATGTTTTGCACCTCTGGTATCCTTGATAGCAGTTCCTTGATACCCGATTGTAGCATTGATCTTGTATCATTTAGATGGTTCGATGTTTTGGTCTCATTGAATGTAGCTGGATCTTCGTAGTTTGGTTCTCCACTGCATTTATCATGGAGTGGATGTAGTCCCCTTGATTTATTTTGCAGACGGCGCATATTTCATTTATTTTATTCCATTGATGTAACAACAAATAGCATACTTGCATGTGAATACTCCACAATCACAATTGTTTAATTTTCGAGGGCAGTCTTTCATATCCAGCCATCTGCATGAAGTCTTCGCCTTTTTTGTCATTGAGTTCTTGCATCAAGTATTTTAATACTATCTTCATGGTATCCCTATTTTGAGTACAGTTCTCCGACGGTTGGTCCTGTAGTTTATGATCTGGTGGCGCTTGCTTGTCTAAGTCAGTATGGCACATTGGTTGTCCAAGAAACGTACAATCTAAAACCAAAAAAATGTTATTATATTTTGAACATTAGTCATTCTAACTAATAAATTACCAATTTCACTCTCTGGTGTCGCATTTGTAATGTCGGTTTCCACAGTGTAAGTGCTTGTTGCACTGAAATTAAAAAAAAAGTATTAGAATAATTTATGTGCCTAAGGCATTATACAAATACAGAATACTGACGTCGAATGTCAGTACATGTCACACAATTACACAGCTCATTATTGTTCTCGAAATAATTTTGTCCGTAGAATACTGTAATTTCTTCGCCAACTTTAATATTTTTCACTGCTAATATGCCAGTTTTTTTTTTAACAATGCATTTCAATGTACAGTTTGGGTTGCATGAGTGATTGCAAAATGCCGCTGGTCCAAGGAATAGCATATCACTCTTGACTCTACCACTGAAGATGATTGAAAAATCGTTTTCGCCTTCAATAATGTACTCAGGTTCTATTCTATATTGATCCAACCAATCAACTAATGAGTGTACCTGTTATCAAAAATTACATGGTTATCAGTGTGATTAGGAAATAAAACAACAAACCTTTTTTATATTTTGTTTTGCTACAACTGACAACTCATGATAACTGCAATTTTTAAACCGGCGGTTTACAACAAATTTGAAGGGGGATTCTTCACTTAGAGCAAAAGCATAATATTAGGACTGGGTTCCCCATATGTAATGATCTGAATTTGTCTGTGGTATAAGCGCTTCCATACCGGTAGAATGGGGCCTTACACCTAATGCTGGACCTAACACATTTGGCGTTTGGTCATCATCTGCGGCTGCCAACATAAAAGCATTCCAGCTCTTTGATGACTGTAGTATGGCGATTATTCAGGTCAAAAAGTCTACAAAAAAAAAATTATTAATTTAATAAAGTTTTAATTTGATATTCCAAAACACAACATTTTTCTAAGTATTTTGATACATAAAATTTGAACTTGGGAAGTAATTCATGAGTTTATTTTTGTAATTATAATATATGTACATAGTACCTAAAATACTAAAATATACGGATCATTAGCCATACATAAGTATTTCGAGTGATATATTTATATTCGTACGTATGATGTCATTATACGATGTAGGTATACATATTTTAAAATACTGTTCGTATAGGTTCGAAATTAAAATACGGATAAACATCATCATCGTTTATTATAATTATTATTAACGTTTATCCGTATTTTAATTTCGAAACTATGCGAACAGCATTTTAAAATATGTATAGGTACCTAAATCGTATAGTCCATCCTAGTGATGGGAATTAATCGATTATTTGAATAGTACTATCGTGAATAATTCGAATATCAGTATTCGATACTTCAATACAATATATTGTAACGAAATTTATTAAGAGAACGTGACACATCCCTCAGTTCCCAGTACTTTTTCAATAATTCTCGAAAACAGTGAAGTTGTTCAATACAAAATCATTATGCAACTAACAATTTATAATTAAATAGCTGTCCCGCCCGACATACATTAGTAAACATACGAATAAGTAATTTTATTAGTTTTTACTACCTAACGTCCCTACATTATACTTTAGTTGTCACGGTGTCGTGCAGTAAAAAGGTACCACACTACCACCACAGTTAACCGATATATTCACATTTCACATTCAGATTTCAGTGTTCGGTGTGTTATTACAAAAAAAAAAAATATACAATTTCTCGATTTTAAATTAAAAATATTAATTTAAAAATGCATTTTCTGTAGGTATTTTCATCTTCAACTTAGAATTTTTTATTTTTGAAAATTGTTTTGATAATTTCTAAGCCAGGAATCTTTACTTCATATTCTGGACTTAACAAACATGATTTGATTTCATAAGCTCAAAGTAATTATTACAATTTTTAAATTCGGTTAATGATGGTCTGAAAACCATTATTTACACATCGCACCCCTGAAAGAATAGTGACACAACTCAAAAAATACTTTTTTCAAGTTATTACCATAAGAATTTGCAGAATTTTATGCTTTTTATTTTAGTATACTTAAAATAACAATTTAGGTACCATTTCACCTTTGTTTTATTATAAATCTGGATTTCTTTGACTTGTGTCATTAATTCTGTTTAAAAAAAATATTTTGTGTGGTCGTACATCATGTAAAATATTTTTTTCCTAGCAGAAACAATGGCACAAGTCAAAGAAAACCAGATTTACAATAAAACAAAGGTGAAATGGTACTTAAATTATTATTTTAAGTATATACAAGTAAACTATAGAATATGAAGAATAATATATACAAGATTGAAAAAAGAAAAATTAATTTAAAATTCTATTTACAAATTATAATGAATAAATTACATAATGAACCATTAAAAGTCGATTTCCCAGCATTTTGATATTTTAGATTCCGAGCGGAGCGAGGGAGCTATTGTTTTTACAATGGTGTTTATTTTTTTTTTTTTATTTTTTTTTTTATATCCTGTATACAAAATTTCTTCTAGAAGGAGTGTTTCGATTTCAACATATAGTACCTTATCTTTTAGAAAATCGGATCAAGATGGTACTTAAGAGAGGTCATTTTTCGATTTTCACAATAGTTATTTAATGCCACGGGAAAATTTTTTTCGATTTATTTAGGATAGATTTTTATTTTTGGGTAACAATGCATGATGTTAAATGTTATCAATATTTGGACCACTCACTGCATAGGACAAGAAAGTATATGGTTAATGCAATAAAATCATTAATGTAACGATTTTCTTAATTTGCTGTAATTCAAAAACGAATAACTGTGGATATTTTAGATTTACACCATAGTATTATGTTTATTTTATAAATTCTTATACTTGATCACATTTTCACCTAAAAATAGTTTAATACCCCACTGACTTTACGTAGGTAGTATGACTGTAAATATTAATTTACTCAAAAATAATTCTTGTATTATTGTGGTTTTTAAAGTGTATCTTATATTATTAAGCCGTTTTAAAATTGAACATTTGTTATATAACCGTAATCAAAACCGTAATCGTATTAGTTATACAATAATTTAGGGTACTGCAATATTTGATACCTACTGTATATGACTAAAAAAAAATTATAAAAAAAAGCCGTATGGTAGTAGGTACCTACATATAATATTCATAATACCTATATATTGAATTCGTTTTACGATTGATCTGTTTTTAGAAAAACGTTGCTACCTATTAACTTGTATTATTTTAATAATGATGATAATAAATAATAGTAATAATGACGATGACATTACTCTTAGCCAGGGGCGGATTTACCCATAGGCCACCAAGGCACGTGCCTAGGGCGCAATATTTATTGAGGCGCAATTTTCTAGTTAAGTTTTACTTTTTAGTTTTTCATAATTTCATAATTATATTTACCTAAATTTATATTTTGTACCTATTATTTTTTTTTTTTGTAAACAACTAGCATGAAAGTGGAGAATGGCTCAAGTAGTCACGTCGCAGTAACGTTTTAATTTATAAGCTATAATAACCTTGCAGTTAGAGTTTAATTCTGCGACCGGCGTGCGCTGCGCCACGCTGCCACCGCTAAAGGTTCGACATCGACACTCGACGAGGCAGTTGCTGGCGTTGCCTATATTAATGCATGGGAGGTGGTATATGGGTGTGCGGCGTTAACACATACAATATTGTGAATGGCGCATGCGCAAAACGCCATCCAAGGCAGTCAAATATACTAACCTCGGGTCGCCGGGTACATTGTATGTAGCCGCTCTACTAGCTAGGTGACAGCACAGACGCACAGTGCTTAATAAGTAAATACAATTATTTGTTATTAACTGGAATGACCCACCTCACCCCGCACCAAGCACCGCAATAAGTGTGCGTGGGCGTGCGGGCACCAAACTAGTATATTCTTAGGATACTGAAATTAATTCTGGAAATCAGATGTCTTGATAAAGTAATTAAAAATAATAAACATTGGACGACGCGCGACGCTGGCACTGTCGCCCGATTTCTGCATAGTGCATACTGCTTAGAAATCTTATAGATTCCATCCAATTTTAATAGTTTAGTTTTATTTCATGGAACATTACCCCCCCCCCCCCCTAGGGAGTACGCTTGCATACAGGGCGCTAGTATTGTAATGCCTAGGGGCGGAAAAATGGTAAGTCCGCCCCCGATTAGCCTTAAGGCTAAACTAAGACCAATGTGAGTCATAACATGGAATATCAATGCATATCACATCAATTTAATTTACCACCTACTGTATTAATAATAACTAATAAGTAATAAACAATATAAATATAATAAGAAATATCCACACTGACAAACTGTCTTCGCTCAGAATCGTTGTTCGTATTAAATGATATTATATTATTGAATTCAAGTTTAATACCATCCATAGAATATTCTTAATATGGAATAGAATATTCCAACTTTTAATCTACTATACAGCAACAATTTATATCATAAATGTTATAAAGTTTCCTATAATTTCAACTCATTTTAGACCAAAACTCGTCAAAGATGGTTTTAACTACCTATAACCAGTGGCGTATTTATGGTGGGGGAAGGAGAGCAATTGCTTAGGCCAGCACATTTATAGGGGCAGCATATTTTCGTGGGAGCTTTTTTCGAAAACAGATATACAATGACATAGGCAAAATTAAACAACATTTCTTGTGGGCTATGGTGTTAGTAACATAGTACTGTTTATAACATAGGGCCGTACCTTTATCAAAAATTATTTATTATTCAGGAGAGTGCTTTCAATACTTAATAGCTTACAGGCTACAGAAATTTGTAAGTTATGTTCAACAACATGCCCACATATAAATACAATAAATTCTATTCAAAACAATTCTTGTAAGTTTGATGATCTAGGTAGGTACTTTTTTAAACTTAAATTAATAGAAATAGTATTTATTTGTAAAAAGGATAAATATTTTGAGATAAGGCCTTAGTGCATTGATTATTTTGTTAACTGACTATTTAATATTTTTATTAACATACTTTCAAAGAGTTTTAAGACCACTGTAATAGATTGACCATTTTAAATCAACTACTAGAAGACACCACATTTTATATTACCGGATTTGTTGTAAAAAATTAAGACAACTTAGTTATTAATTGTAACTACTAGCTGCTGTGGTACCTTTTCAGAATCAAATGGTCATCTTCTGTGTTTGATTTCCATATAGAGTAGCTGAAAAAGGAATTTGATGTTACCACTTAAGTTACTTAACTTATTATAACAACTAAAAATAAAATGTATTTAGTAAATAAATAAAGTAAAATGTTGAAATGTACCTATATGAATCAAATCACCGAATATTTTGAAAATCAATCATCATTTTTGAATCGTCACTCATCACAACAAACTAACGTAATTATTTAAAAATATGTAAATACGCAAAATAAATGACAGCTTACACAAGTACAGAAAACAAGCAATATTTGTAAAATTAATTCACTTTCGGCATTAGTAATAAGAATAATGATATGAAAAATGAAGATTAATCTATTAAAAAATCTAATTGAATGTGACAGTAATAAATACTATTTAGACCATGGTCTTAAGCTTTTACAGTTTTAATATACAAATAAAGAATAGATTGAATTATAATAACCTATTAATTTATAAAATATTCCATTTCCGTGTATTAATTTATATAAATAATATATTGACTATTGTTGCCTACCTAAATACAAATTATAACTAATTATTGTAAGTAGTTTATTTTGATTTATATTTTATTAGATTTAAAATGATTTGGTAATGGGATAAAAAATATATTACCCCATAGATTCGGTAACGCACGTGGAAGACTAATAACATTATAATAATATTATATTAACTAGATAAAAATATACACGCAAAAAATAGATTCACTAACTTCTAACGGATAGTTTTTTAATAAATAAAATCAAATAAAATACGGTATAATTTAGAATATTTATTTATTTATTATTTTTTTTATTTATTATAAATTAAAATGTATAAACATATTACATGTTACAACAAGTTAATTATAAATAAAATGAAAACGATAACAATGACAGTTTAATTTAGAATTTTATACATAATATAAATAATATAATTTTTTGTATTGTGTATTCGTGTTATTAATGTGTGGAATATGTGGTGTGTGTGTGTGAGTGTTATGGGGTAGGAGTTACAGGGAGTGTTAATTTGTTTATTAGGGATGTTAAAACAGCATGAAGGGGGTTAAGTATAGATTTCAGTTCGTCGAGCAATTTGGTGATGATGTGTAGAGATTGATCGGGTGGTGTTTTGTTAGCTGCGATTTCGGCGTATGACGGTTTTTCTTTTGAGTTTGAACTGAGGGCTTCATTTCCACTTCTTCGAAATGGAGGTGGTATTGCAAGTGTTGGAACAGGTTGATTTTCATTATTTATTTTTTTAACTTTAGGTTTGGTGCGGTTTAATATTTTTTTTAAAGGATTGGCATCCTTTATAGTTTGCTGTATGATTTCCACCGCAATTTGCGCATTTTGCGGGTTCCTCCCGTTGTTTTGTGCATTCGTCAGTAAGGTGTTCTGATCCGCATTTCACGCAACGTGGATAGTGGTGACAATAGTTACGTGTGTGTCCGTACATTTGGCAGTGGAGACATTGAGGAGGACCGAGTTGTCTCTTAGGATATTCGAATTTGACGATTGAGTTTAATATTTTGTTGATATTAAATATTTCACGATTATTGGTATTACGAGCCAGGCTTAAATTAAATAGAGATAGTGGAACTTTGTTCGCACGGTGTGGTATATTTGAAATACTAATTACTTTGTGACCAAGGTCACTTAAGCAATTTATAATGTCCACGGTAGGAGTGGTGTAGTGGAGGGGGCGTAGTACGATACGGAAAGGTTGGGAGGAACGGGGGAGATAAGAGTGGTACTCGTAATTGGCTTCAATCAAATAAGATTTAATGGCCATCCAGTTTTCATGTGTGTTTGACCAAACAGTAACATTCGATCTATTAGCTTTGCATGTGAAACCCCCTGGTCCCACTATGCTAGTTAAATCTTTTTTGAGGATTATGAAATCGGTCACGTTTTTTAATACGATATTTGGAAGTTTTGTCTTACTCGGTTCTGGCGAGGTCTTGGTAGTTAATATTTATTTTATGTTAAAACTAATATATAGGTATTATTATCGTTTACAATCGAATCATATTTAAATCATATCATAATTATACATTTATTGATTAACCTATAATTTACAATCTCTTGTTGAAGCATATTGGCAACCGAGATTTTTCCAAAATGATAATCTATCTCTTATAAGTAACATAGCAGATACCGATGCACTTTACCTCGGAACTAAAAATGCCAAACCAACACCCGGTATCATTGCCGTCAGAGATAACCCAAGACTAGTTGACTTGATGATTGTGGTTGCCGTTACTGTTTTTTCCAGAATTTCAGAACACTGAAAGTAGTCTCTATGATCCTTATCCAACGAACTTTCCATTTCTTCAAATACATCTTTCAAATGCAATGCAAACCGACTGGACATAACAATTTGCGCAAACGCTAACGTCGCACCAGTTACTGGTATTGCGCTGAGTGTTGTCAATACCGAGTAAACGGATTCCTGTGTTAATAACGCCGTTCGTAATTCTTCGATCTGTTCATCGTTTCCACAGTACGCGGAAACATTGGATGAACATAATGCTATTGCTAACGATATGTAAAAAAACACAGCATTTATTGATTTCATTTTTATTTGCACGTAGGTACAGCACAAGAGGTGTAAATGTCCCAAGAGGTACGCCTGATATTCGTAAGAGTCGCAATGTGTCTGGTTAGAGTCTGTAAACATACAATACATACATGTTATATATTATTTATAACAAGGTAATCTGTCAAAAATTCCATTATGAAAAAAGTTGGACAAAAAGTCTATAAATACAAAATATTCTATTAAATTTAATATTTATTTAAATTAAGAGTTTTTGTTTAAAAAGCCACTTAAAAGAATTGAAACTTTTTCCCTTAAAATAATTAAACGACAGAATAATAATTATGTGCAATATTAAAGAAAATAGGTTTTCATAGATTTTTGTTGAAGTCCAGGCTGCTTACACATAGCTGTGAATACGTTGTTTTTTAACTCTGCGCACCAAATGTAGTATAAAAAACTGTATTTCCCAACCGAACTCTATAAATTTATATTTTCCTGATAGATAATATCACGCTGAATCTTTATATGTACAAAACTCACCTCAACTTCATATATTTTTTTAGAAATCACATTTTGAACATAAATATTTTGCATATTTTCATCGTTTTAGAGGGTTATTTTTTGTTTGAACATAAGGTTAATTTTCCTTTATTTTTTACCTAAACTTTATTAAATTGTATTTTTCTGATAGACCAGGTCATGAAGGTTAAGAAAATATAACTTTTGTCATAGTAAAATAGATATTTTTTTCCTAAATTACTTCGAAAAAATATATATTGTGATAATCCAAAATATCGTAATTACTGTGGTTTCTTTTTTAAACATAAGTCTATTTACCCTTTAATTTTTACCCAAACTTTATGAAATTATATTTTTCTGATAGACCATCACCATTTTATGACGAATAAATACTTATGATTTTTGTCATTGTACTATATTTATTTTATTTTTTTAATTACTACGAACAATAATATTTTGTGACGAATCAAAATAACGTCATTTTCACCCCATAATTTCGGTCTTAGGGTTGATAAAAATTTTCCAACTGTAAAATATGAGTGAGAATACCATTTTGAAGTCCAGGCTGCTTACGTATAGCTGTGAATATGTTATTTCATAACTCTGCGGACGATATGTAGTAAAAAAACTTTATTTCTCAACTAAACTATATAAATTTATATTTTCCTGATAGATAATATCACACTGAATCTTTATATATACAGAACTCGCCTTAACATGATTATGATTATGATTTATGAACTGGAACCTACTAAAAAACCATATTATGCTTTTTTAAAGCACCTGTTAAAGCATGTTTGAAAGAGTAATTAGTTTCTTAACTCACAAACGCAAATATAATTTTTACTTTTTATTTAATTTATTTAATGCACCTCATTTCACAATTTTTTTTAATTGTTTCTATATTTTTATTCAGTTGTTGACACGCGTCTATCAATTTTTTAATTTTCTTTTATTTTGTCTGACATAGAATAAAAGATTTAGAAGAATTAGAAGACATAAAGAAACCAATTACATAAAAATAGTATTTATGTATTGTAATGTGTAAATTGTTTTAATACTCTGTAACTCTATAAATATTTTTTTAACAATAATTTAACCAATGATTTTAATATAATTTATACAATAATTTTAATATAATTTAATCATTTAATTTAATATCTTCTAATACATTTTCTTCAAACAGTCTGATATTTTTTTTTGTGCGCGTGTTAGATTTATTACAGTATATTTTATTGGCATCAATTGTGTTCCGTTTACCTGCAGTTTGAATGGCTGCACATTTTTAATTGGATATTTATGGTGTTTGACATTCGTGGAGTTGGAAATTTCACAGTTACGTAATTTTCATCACATTCTACAACAATGGCTGCATAATAAGGGTACCCGATTTGTGTAACGTTTACTGGGGATCCTATCTCAAATTTACTTTGATCTGCAACCACAGATTTCTATAAAACATAATGTTTAAGTATTAAGATTGATTTTTATAAACATTTTATTTAAAAAAAAAAAAACCTGAGCTGATAAATATCTAATATACAGTATACTTACATCACAGTATTCGACGTCTGTACTCTTTTCTGCTACTTGTATAGGCAGCGTTTCTTTCGGTTCAGCAACTGCGGGTTTCTGTAAAACATTATGTTTAAGTATTAAGATTGATTTTTACATACATTTTATTTAAAAAATAGACCTGAGCTGATAAATATTTAATGTACAATATACTTACAATTACACAATTACAATTAATTTCGTCATAATTACTACCCCGACCCTCATACGTGTCCATAAGTCTATAGAGTTGCTCGTTATTTCCATCATCACTCCAATCCATTTCGACTGATGCTCGGCCTGAGTTCTGCGTCGTGTTTATTAACTCGCCAAATATTAAATTCTCATGCTCCTGAAGCGGTTCAAACTGTATTTCACCGAAAGTCGGTGATGGTTGTTGTAACCTGTAATCGATTATTATTTTAATAATCAAGATATCTCGATTATTTTCAATCGATTATGCCCATCGCTAATTACATTAGCAACATATCAGCTACGTCATCCAGAAGTGCACAGAGTTGCTAAAGCCACATGTCTAAGCAATCATCCAGAAGCTCATAAAGAATCACAAACAGATTTTTTTTATTTTGTTATTCTTTCTCATGAGATTTTAATTTACTCCACCTACTATTATTATTATAACAAATATAATACATATTTAATATCATATAAAAAATAATAGTTTACCACATATAAAAGATTATTCAGGACAGCACCCCCAAAACGAGATCTTTTAGAAGGCAAACCAGATATCATACGCCATTCTTGAGTATTGAAGTCACACATTTCTGCACTATTTAAATGTCCATCAACATTGTTAACTCCGTCTACCTAAAAAGTATCATATAATTTATTATTAACTACTTCATAACAGAAAGAAAGAAGTATTAATTATATTACAACCTTACTTACAGCATATTATAGATAATCGTTTATTACACCAACGACTGGATATTTTCTTTTTATTTGTGTCACTATTCTTTCAGGGGGTAAAATCAATATGTTTTAAGTAGGTACCTATAGTTAAATTTGAATTTATGAATTTTCACTACAAAAAGTTATAATAATGACCATAGAATAATATATTGGATTGTTTTGAATACCGTTTCTGAACGGGAAATTGCAACGCTTTTGCACTAATATTGCGAACCTAAATGTTACCTGAGAAATTATGTTAGTTCTTTATACAATTAATAGAAAACTGCAAATAGTATAGGTAATTTATAAATATTGTGATGCATAGTTCTTATATTTTTAAATTGTATTGTAGTCCGTTGAATAATTACAATACCATATGTAGATACCTAATTCATTTTAAACAACACTAGTTATGAGCGTATAATTTTCTATGTTACGCACTTGTAAGACGGTTACAACATACGCGGGTGAGGTGTCCTCTTAATACTAAGATAATTATCTTGATTACTGGTAACCAATAAGCACTTCCACCTTACTAAAATAAAAGTGGTTATCGGTTTTTGGTTCTCCAATTATCGTGTTTTTACGGGTTTTTGTTACGTACTGGTTACCGGTTTTAAGCTCTGCTAATAATATAATAAGAAATAATAAATAAAAATAAAATAAAATAAGAAATCATGTGAGTATGATGGAATGTTTTGTAGGTGATCGGCAAACTTTTTGATTTAAAACATTTTAAGTAACAAGGTAGATTATACAAGCCACGCTTTTTATAGATGTTATTATAATATTATTTGATAGTTTAAATTATATTTTTAATATGAATATAAAAATGTTATCTAACTCAAGGACATATTATTGTAAAAACACATTATAATAAACACAATCACAAATTTTTCTTAATGGCATGTAAATAAAAAAACTAAAACGTTGCCTAATATCATGTTTTGGTTTTCACCAGGATATTGTAGTTGACGCTTAACAGGATTGTTATTAACTGTTGAATCCTTTAGATTATTAAATTCTGTTAAATAATAATAATATACTAATGTTTTTTCTTTTTGAGATGATTCTAATATCTTATGCTTAGTACCTATATTAATTATTACTCATATTAATCCGAGGTCGATGTCGGGTGATTATTTTAACATAGAGACTGTTAATGGCAGGTCATAAAAAAGTGACTTATAAACATTATGTTAATCTGGGCATAACATTGACAAAGTATCAGAAATAATGTGTATGGTGGAATGTTATATATCTGAAAATAGATAAAATACAAATATTTAATTGTTGTTATGTATATCCTAACCACAACAGTTACCGATGTATTCACATTTCACATTCAGATTTCAATGTTTGGTGTGTTATTACAAAATATTCATAATATACAATTTCTTGATTTTAATTTAAAAATGCATATTTTTGGTAGGTATTTTCATCTTCATCATAGAATTTTCTACTTTTTATTTTTGAAAATTTCTTTGGTAATTTCTAAGCCAGTAATCCTTATTTCATTCTCTGGATTGAACTTACATAATTTGATTCCATAAGCTCAATGTAATCATTAAAATTTTTAAATTCGCTTCACGATGGTCTGAAACCAATTATTTCGTAACGGCGACGATAGACACAGCGTTGGCAACAGAATAAACGCATCTAAAGTCTATCGAAAGTCCTTCAATGCCAGTTTGGTACAAATTCTGTGTAACTAATGTTACTATTAAATCCATGATTATTATCGCGGGCTTGGAATCAAAGAGTTCTATGTAACAATATCAAAATTGTTCAGTAGAGCGTTTTTAAAGTTCTAAAATTATAATAACATATTTTTGCCCAAGTGATTTTGAAATATTTGGCATCAAAAAATCAACAAACTTCTGTATTCATTTTTTTTTTTTTTTATTAAACAATATACGTATATCTATTCTGACCTTTTATTTCTGGTGCTTGTTCTCCTGAGATGGAAAAGAGCTGTTGATAAATGGGCAGTAGCAGCAACTTGTAGGTGAAATCGTCAATGGGTATGTGGATTGTCGGCCAATAATATTTGCACGACAGAAAACTTTTTTGGAGTTGGTACATTGGGTAGTCATCTAGTTCACCCTCCAAGTTTTTATTGTTGTATTTGCCATCGTAGAATATCTAGAAACAAACATGATTAATTAATACAATATTAACCACTATGAGGCCATCAATTATTTAAAAATTATCTACGTACTTTGCAAATGGTATTAGGGTGCCGCAACCATTCGATGACCGTCAATCTGGCATTTGTGGTTTTGGGTTCAACACCACAAAGGGCCAGATAGATGACGGCAACCAATTCGAAATATGTGTTGTTGAGGCTGTTTATAAATGCTTTTATAACGTCTTCTGGGACCATTCTTGGGTCCGAGAGATTGCAGTGTCTTGCTGCATACTCCCGGACCACAAGCGCAACACACTTTCGGAAGTGCATACTAAAAAATACATAAGCAAATTTTAATTTTATAGTCATTTTAAGTTCAAATTTGGACGAAATTACTTAATAAAAAACCTAGAATAATTATTCGTTTTTGAATTACAAGAAAATAAGGAAATCGCTACAAGAGAAATCGAGTATATCCAATGTTGTAAAAATTTGAATTTCAAACGCTCATAAAAATTTAGTTTGACTTTCCGGTAGAGATTTTTTTATTGATAAAGGTAGATAATCTTATAAGGAATCTTGTATTACATTTTCAAATCTTAGATTTAAAAAGAAAAATTTTTACGAATTCTTAACTCAAAATAATTTGCTAATTTTCGTGATTTTAAACCCACACGGCTTATATCCCACCTACTAAAAAAAAAAAATCAAGTCGATATGTGCAATATTAAAGAAAATAGGTTTTCACAGATTTTTGTTTAAGTCCAGGCTGCTTACGCATAGCTGTGAATACGTTGTTTTTTAACTCTGCGCACCAAATGTAGTAGAAAAACTGTATTTCTCAACAAAACTCTATAAATTTAAATTTTTCTGATAGATTATATCACGCTGAATCTTTATATCTACTAAACTTACCTTAACTTCAAATATTTTTCAAGAAATAACGATTTGAACGTAAATATTTGGAAATTTTTCATCATTTTAGCGGGTTATTTTGTGTTTGAACATAAGGTTTATTTTCCTTTATTTTTTACCTAAAATTTATCAAGTTGTACTTTTCTGATAGACCCGGTCATGATGATTAAGAAAATATAACTTTTGTCATAGTACGATAGATATTTTTTATCCTAAATTACTTCGAAAAAATGTATATTGTGATAATCCAAAATATCGTATTTACAGTGGTTTCTTTTTTGAACATAAGTCTATTTATCCTTTAATTTTTACCCAAATTTTATGAAATTATATTTTTCTGATAGACCATTTTATGACAAACAAATACTTATGATTTTTGTCATTGTACTATATTTATTTTATTTTTTTAATTACTACGAAAAATTATTTTTTATGACCAACCAAAACGACGTCATTTTCACCCCATTATTTCGGTCTTAGGGTTGATAAAAATTTTCCAACGGTAAAATATGAGTAAGAATACCGTTCTGAAGATTTTAAAAAAAAAATCAAGTCGATATGTGCTATATTACAGAAAATAGGTTTTCACAGATTTTTGTTTAAGTCCAGGCTGCTTACGCATAGCTGTGAATACGTTGTTTTTTAACTCTGCGCACCAAATGTAGTATAAAAAACTGTATTTCTCAACTAAACTATATAAATTTAAATTTTTCTGATAGATTATATCACGCTGAATCTTTATATCTACTAAACTTACCTTAACTTCAAATATTTTTCAAGAAATAACGATTTGAACGTAAATATTTGGAAATTTTTCATCATTTTAGCGGGTTATTTTTTAAAAAAAAAATCAAGTCGATATGTGCAATATTAAAGAAAATAGGTTTTCATAGATTTTTGTTTAAGTCCAGGCTGCTTACGCATAGCTGTGAATACGTTGTTTTTTAACTCTGCGCACCAAATGTAGTAGAAAAACTGTATTTCTCAACAAAACTCTATACAATTATACTTTTCTGATAGATTATATCACGCTGAATCTTTATATCTACTAAACTTACCTTAACTTAAAATATTTTCGCAGAAATCACATTTTGAACATAAAAATTTGGCATATTTTCATCGTTTTAGCGGGTTATTTTGGTATTGAACATAAGCCTATACAACTTTTATTTCTTAAGTCTCTTAAGTCTATTTATCCTTTAATTTTTACCCAAATTTTATGAAATTATATTTTTCTGACCATTTTATGACGAATAAATACTTATGGTTTTTGTCATAGTACTATATTAAAAAAAAAAAAACTAAATATTCATATTGATTTCTTATATTTATCACGGAATTGAGCAATATTTTTGTTTAATTGTTCTATGGCTAAAATAATTGACATATTTTTTTTTTGTTTTTCTTTGGTCATTAAACCCTGGAACACAATAAAGTACAGTTTTTAGTTTTATATTTCCATATTATATCATATTCTAAACAACGTTTTACATAATACTATATTATATATACAAAGAGAAAAAATGTATATTACTTATATTATTGACTAGCTGATCCCCGTGCACACACAGTTAAAAGTACCCTCTCTATATGATTCTAGATTGGTTTATTCGTCGTTTATACACGGTTATTAATAACGCGAAATAATAAATTAATGATTAAAAAATTTACAACCTTAGATTTTTAATTTTTTAAGAACTAGGTATTTAATATATTTGTTTTACAAATTGTGAACTCATATTTAATTAATCTAAAAAAAAAAATAAAAAAAAGTATTTACAATGCAATCATTTAGAATTAATTTGAACTGATGTGGTTCAGTACATTAGTTTCATATAATTTTATATTTGATTTTTGGGTACGTGTTAATTTGTTTATTGAATATTTTATTGGCCTTATCTTATTTGCTATTACCTGTGGTTTAAATGGCTTCACATCTTTTATATGATATTTGTGACATTTAGTGTCGTTTGTGAACAGAAATTTTACTGTTACATATTTATCATCAATGCTATCAACAATAGCTGCATAATACGGACGGCCTATTGTTGTTACGTTCACAGGGGAGCCGATACCAAAAGGAAGATCGTCGGGTTCAACAACTGCAGGCGCCTGTTAATAATGTCTAAGTATTAATACTGATTTTAACATACATTTTATTTAAAAAATAAACCTGAGCTGATAAATATCTAATATACAATATACTTACATCAGTATGATTGACAATATTTTTCGTCTGCGTTTCTATTACTTCGTTGGATTCAACAACTGGCGCCGCCTGTTAAACATAATGTCTAAGTATTAATACTGATTTAAACATACATTTTATTTAAAAAATAAACCTGAGCTGATAAATATCTAATATACAATATACTTACATCAGTATGATTGACAATGAAAAATTATTAATAGATTTATAAAAAAAAATAAAAAAAAATGGAAAATGAAAATGTTCGTAAAGAGCTCAAAATAAATCAAAATATTTTCAAAATTTTACCGTGTATAGAAAATGCAAATATAAACAACCTGTGAAAATTTCATATATCTACGGTCATTTGTTTTAGAGTTACACCAAAAACCAAAATCGATTTTGTTAAAAATCGATTTTGCGTAAAAATTCCCGTTTTTCCTTAATTTTTCTTTTGTTTTTCACGTCGCTTTTGAAAACTACTGGGAAATTGTTACTTTTGACCCCCCCAAAGTACCAACTAGATTCACTTTCCAATCATTAAAGTTACTGTTGAAGAAAATTGAAGCAGTTTTACTGTCCTGTAATAACTTAAAAATAAGAAGAAATATAAATACGACTCCTGTCGATAAATATATTTAATTCAGATGTTAAGATATTAAAATTAAGCTATTACCTCCTCCATATGTTCGGAGGGCTCTCGAGATC
>NC_042493.1:107244051-107245866 GCF_005508785.2 Acyrthosiphon pisum
GAAATTTTCCAACAGTAAAATATGACTGAGGATACCATTCCGAACATTTAAAAAAAAAAAATCAATTATCCTAATATGAAATCGACATGTTATATTTTGTTTTTTACAAATTATAATGTTTTATACATAATATACTTATACATAATCATATTGTCGTGTTGTTATTCATTTATATTAATACTAAAATGGTTAGTCTATCGAGCTTCACTTTCAACACAATATTAATCTAAATTTCAATATAGATCAAAATAACCTATATTTAATATTTATATATGTATATAACAACTTTATATAAAATTACAGTCTCACCTGAACACTTTAATTTAATATCTTTCAACGATAACATTACCCCATAACCCAGTTCAAAGTTAGTTCCTAGAATATATTTTATAAATATTGGATCTAGTTACTAACTTTAGGTGGGTGAGAGTAAAAAAATACCCAGTACCTACTTTTCATAATAAACGAGAAAAACATTCAAAATTAAGAAATAACAGTAGGTAGTTTGTTATAATCAAGTTTTCAAAAAAGGCGAATTTTTTTTGCTGTAGCTCAAAATGTAATAATTACATAAACTTAAGAATCTCATTGAATTTTCATATTATTAGAGTTTATTAAGCACGAACAATTATTTGTAATATATCGACTCTTTTTGTGCTATTTATAAATATTTTATGTTTTACAATTTTTTTTCGATTTATTTAGGATAGATTTTTATTTTTGGGTAACAATGCATGATGTTAAATGTTATCAATATTTGGACCACTCACTGCATAGGACAAGAAAGTATATGGTTAATGCAATAAAATCATTAATGTAACGATTTTCTTAATTTGCTGTAATTCAAAAACGAATAACTGTGGATATTTTAGATTTACACCATAGTATTATGTTTATTTTATAAATTCTTATACTTGATCACATTTTCACCTAAAAATAGTTTAATACCCCACTGACTTTACGTAGGTAGTATGACTGTAAATATTAATTTACTCAAAAATAATTCTTGTATTATTGTGGTTTTTAAAGTGTATCTTATATTATTAAGCCGTTTTAAAATTGAACATTTGTTATATAACCGTAATCAAAACCGTAATCGTATTAGTTATACAATAATTTAGGGTACTGCAATATTTGATACCTACTGTATATGACTAAAAAAAAATTATAAAAAAAAGCCGTATGGTAGTAGGTACCTACATATAATATTCATAATACCTATATATTGAATTCGTTTTACGATTGATCTGTTTTTAGAAAAACGTTGCTACCTATTAACTTGTATTATTTTAATAATGATGATAATAAATAATAGTAATAATGACGATGACATTACTCTTAGCCAGGGGCGGATTTACCCATAGGCCACCAAGGCACGTGCCTAGGGCGCAATATTTATTGAGGCGCAATTTTCTAGTTAAGTTTTACTTTTTAGTTTTTCATAATTTCATAATTATATTTACCTAAATTTATATTTTGTACCTATTATTTTTTTTTTTTGTAAACAACTAGCATGAAAGTGGAGAATGGCTCAAGTAGTCACGTCGCAGTAACGTTTTAATTTATAAGCTATAATAACCTTGCAGTTAGAGTTTAATTCTGCGACCGGCGTGCGCTGCGCCACGCTGCCACCGCTAAAGGTTCGACATCGACACTCGACGAGGCAGTTGCTGGCGTTGCCTATATTAATGCATGGGAGGTGGTATATGGGTGTGCGGCGTTAACACATACAATATTGTGAATGGCGCATGCGCAAAACGCCATCCAAGGCAGTCAAATATACTAACCTCGGGTCGCCGGGTACATTGTATGTAG
>NC_042493.1:107247620-107248780 GCF_005508785.2 Acyrthosiphon pisum
CAGTACGCGGAAACATTGGATGAACATAATGCTATTGCTAACGATATGTCTGTAAACAGAGTCTGTAAACATACAATACATACATGTTATATATTATTTATAACAAGGTAATCTGTCAAAAATTCCATTATGAAAAAAGTTGGACAAAAAGTCTATAAATACAAAATATTCTATTAAATTTAATATTTATTTAAATTAAGAGTTTTTGTTTAAAAAGCCACTTAAAAGAGTTGAAACTTTTTCCCTTAAAATAATTAAACGACAGAATAATAATTATGTGCAATATTAAAGAAAATAGGTTTTCATAGATTTTTGTTGAAGTCCAGGGTGCTTACACATAGCTGTGAATACGTTGTTTTTTAACTCTGCGCACCAAATGTAGTATAAAAAACTGTATTTCCCAACCGAACTCTATAAATTTATATTTTCCTGATAGATAATATCACGCTGAATCTTTATATGTACAAAACTCACCTCAACTTCATATATTTTTTTAGAAATCACATTTTGAACATAAATATTTTGCATATTTTCATCGTTTTAGCGGGTTATTTTGTGTTTGAACATAAGCCTATAAAACTTTTATTTCTTACCTAAACCTCATGAATTTATATTTTCCTAATAAACCGATTTGTGACGGAAAAATAAATATAAAATTCGTCATTGTACGATAGATATTTTTTTCCTAAATTACTTCGAAAAAATATATATTGTGATAATCCAAAATATCGTAATTACTGTGGTTTCTTTTTTAAACATAAGTCTATTTACCCTTTAATTTTTACCCAAACTTTATGAAATTATATTTTTCTGATAGACCATCACCATTTTATGACGAATAAATACTTATGATTTTTGTCATTGTACTATATTTATTTTATTTTTTTAATTACTACGAACAATAATATTTTGTGACGAATCAAAATAACGTCATTTTCACCCCATAATTTCGGTCTTAGGGTTGATAAAAATTTTCCAACTGTAAAATATGAGTGAGAATACCATTTTGAAGTCCAGGCTGCTTACGTATAGCTGTGAATATGTTATTTCATAACTCTGCGGACGAT
Organism: Acyrthosiphon pisum; assembly: GCF_005508785.2. Taxonomy (NCBI): domain Eukaryota; kingdom Metazoa; phylum Arthropoda; class Insecta; order Hemiptera; family Aphididae; genus Acyrthosiphon; species Acyrthosiphon pisum. The sequence continues at coordinate 107,248,688 of NC_042493.1, forward strand.
ATGTAGATAAAAAAACTTTATTTCTCAACTAAACTATATACATTTATATTTTCCTGATAGATAATATCACACTGAATCTTTATATATACAGAA
>NC_042493.1:107248830-107250328 GCF_005508785.2 Acyrthosiphon pisum
TTTTCATATTATTAGAGTTTATTAAGCACGAACAATTATTTGTAATATATCGACTCTTTTTGTGCTATTTATAAATATTTTATGTTTTACAATTTTTTTTTTCGATTTATTTAGGATTGATTTTTATTTTTGGGTAACAATGCATGATGTTAAATGTTATCAATATTTGGACCACTCACTGCATAGGACAAGAAAGTATATGGTTAATGCAATAAAATCATTAATGTAACGATTTTCTTAATTTGCTGTAATTCAAAAACGAATAACTGTGGATATTTCAGATTTACACCATAGTATTATGTTTATTTTATAAATTCTTATACTTGATCACATTTTCACCTAAAAATAGTTTAATACCCCACTGACTTTACGTAGGTAGTATGACTGTAAATATTAATTTACTCAAAAGTAATTCTTGTATTATTGTGGTTTTTAAAATGTATCTTATATTATTAAGCCGTTTTAAAATTGAACATTTGTTATATAACCGTAATCAAAACCGTAATCGTATTAGTTATACAATAATTTAGGGTACTGCAAAATTTGATACCTACTGTATATGACTAAAAAAAAATTATAAAACAAAGCCGTATGGTAGTAGGTTTCTACATAATATTCATAATACCTATATATTGAATTCGTTTTACGATTGATCTGTTTTTAGAAAAACGTTACTACCTATTAACTTGTATTATTTTAATAATGATGATAATTAATAATAGTAATAATGACGATGACATTACTATTAGGCCAGCCTTAAGGCTAAACTAAGACCAACGTGAGTCATAACATGGAATATCAATGCATATCACATCAATTTAATTTACCACCTACTGTATTAATAATAACTAATAAGTAATAAACAATATAAATATAATAAGAAATATCCACACTGACAAACTGTCTTCGCTCAGAATCGTTGTTCGTATTAAATGATATTATATTATTGAATTCAAGTTTTCAAGTTTAATACCATCCATAGAATATTCTACAGTGACCAACTTTTAATCTACTATACAGCAACAATTTATATCATAAATGTTATAAAGTTTCCTATAATTTCAACTCATTTTAGACCAAAACTCGCCAAAGATGGTTTTGACTACCTATAACCAGTGGTGTATTTATGGTGGGGGAAGGAGAGCAATTGCTTAGGCCAGCACATTTATAGGGGCAGCATATTTTCGTGGGAGCTTTTTTCGAAAACAGATATACAATGACATAGGCAAAATTAAACAACATTTCTTGTGGGCTATGGTGTTAGTAACATAGTACTGTTTATAACAGAGTGCCGTACCTTTATCAAAAATTATTTATTATTCAAGAGAGTGCTTTCAATACTTAATAGCTTTCAGCTACAGAAATTTGTAAGTTATGTTCAACAACATGCCCACATATAAATACAATAAATTCTATTCAAAAAAATTCTTGTAAGTTTGATGATCTAGTAGGTACTTTTTTAAACTTAAATTAATAGAAATAGTATTTATTTGTAAAA
>NC_042493.1:107250428-107251429 GCF_005508785.2 Acyrthosiphon pisum
TTCCGCGTACTGTGGAAACGATGAACAGATCGAAGAATAACGAACGGCGTTATTAACACAGGAATCCGTTTACTCGGTATTGACAACACACAGCGCAATACCAGTAACTGGTGCGACGTTAGCGTTTGCGCAAATTGTTATGTCCAGTCGGTTTGCATTGCATTTGAAAGATGTATTTGAAGAAATGAAAAGTTCGTTGGATAAGGATCATAGAGACTACTTTCAGTGTTCTGAAATTCTGGAAAAAACAGTAACGGCAACCACAATCATCAAGTCAACTAGTCTTGGGTTATCTCTGACGGCAATGATGCCGGGTGTTGGTTTGGCATTTTTAGTTCCGAGGTTAAGTGCATCGGTATCTGCTATGTTACTTATAAGAGATAGATTATCATTTTGGAAAAATCTCGGTTGCCAATATGCTACAACAAGAGATTGTAAATTATAGGTTAATCAATAAATGTATAATTATGATATGATTTAAATATGATTCGATTGTAAACGATAATAATACCTATATATTAGTTTTAACATAAAATAAATATTCTAAATTATACCGTATTATATTTGATTTTATTTATTAAAAAACTATCCGTTAGAAGTTAGTGAATCTATTTTTTGCGTGTATATTTTTATCTAGTTAATATAATATTATTATAATGTTATTAGCCTTCCACGTGCGTTACCGAATCTATGGGGTAATATATTTTTTATCCCATTACCAAATCATTTTAAATCTAATAAAATATAAATCAAAATAAACTACTTACAATAATTAGTTATAATTTGTATTTAGGTAGGCAACAATAGTCAATATATTATTTATATAAATTAATACACGGAAATGGAATATTTTATAAATTAATAGGTTATTATAATTCAATCTATTCTTTATTTGTATATTAAAACTGTAAAAGCTTAAGACCATGGTCTAAATAGTATTTATTACTGTCACATTCAATTAGATTTTTTAATAGATTAATCTTCATTTTTCATATCATTAT
>NC_042493.1:107251529-107254168 GCF_005508785.2 Acyrthosiphon pisum
TTTTTCCCGGCGCTTTTGAAAACTACCAGGAAATTTTACTTTTGACCTCCTCAATGCACCAACGATATTCACTTTCTGATCGAACAAGATACTGAAGTTGAAAATCGTAGCATTATTTCGACTACTTATCGTGTACACAGACACAAAAAAATGAAAATAAATAAAAATAAAAAAATAATAAATCAACGTGGAAGTACCCCCGGGACATCCGTTGCCCGGACACCGGCCAATTGAGCTGACATTTAGCCACTTGACGGTAACGCTAGACAGGGGCGTTATAATAATGATTGGATGGCTGTTTGTGGGAAATGCTAATCTATCAGTGGAGCTTGTAAAAGAAGGACTATATACACCTAACCTAACCTAATAGACACCAGGAAAAGGAAGCCACTATTTCGAACCATAATTCTATACTAAGGGGCAACTAGGGTCAATTTTTCGCTAGAATTGTATCAGCAGTACAGAACCCCCTAACTAATATACCGGCTGGCTACTAACAATACACAAATAAATTCATATAAGACTAGGCAGTGAATTAAAAAATGTTGATTGAAGTTATAAATAATTATATACCTCGACACATGTTTAATTCTACTTTTTTGAAATATTTTGAATGTACTATTTATGGTTATAAAACCTATTATAATTTGAGTATAAAATATATTGAACTTTTTCAGTTAAACAAAAATGTTTTCTTTAACAAAGCTGGCATACAACTCGTGCAATGAGGAAGAAAGGTCGGCCTACAACGAGTTGGAGACGTTGGAAATAAGCGTTAGGCCATGTTGCCTATTGTTGATACTCTATGTTAGGGCAGAAAATGCTGGCTATCACGATAAATATTAGATATAAGACATCGTAGGTACACCGTACATGATATGGACTGAACCAATATAAAGCGGCGGTAAGGAAATATCTGATGTACAGGATGATTTTTTTTAGCATGCTCACCTTACATTTATGCTTAAAATTATACTCAAATTCTGATTTTTGGAATTTTTAAAATATACACATGGAGATCATGTTTTCGAGTACTTGAATATTTTTGCCGCATTTAAAAACGATCCTATGACAATACAAATTTCTTTTTGTCAAATAGGAACCTCCCTTTTTCACTTTTAATTATTCAGCAAATATTTTTTGTTGAGAATTTGATGAATCTAAATCAAAAAAGTTTAAAATAATAAATACAATAGCAGGATAGTACCTATATAATTATTACTCATTATAATAATGCTATTATATAACAATATAATATTTTAATCACACCTCTTTCTTCTTATGTTATGTTTGTGAGCAAATATATAGGATCAAAATATACAGGTTGTTAAGATAACAATAAAAATATTTAAGTTAGTGAAAATAATTAACTGTGGCAAGTTAAGTTAATTCAATTCAATTGCTTTCGGTTAAAAGTTAAAAGTTAACAAAAAAAATCAACTTATCTAACTCAGTTAAAAGAATTACGTAATTTTTTTCAAGTAACATTATAAGTTTTAAACTGCCCTAGTATGTTGATTTACACAAATATCCACCAAAACGTTTAACACTGCAGTGTAAAAAATTAGTTTATTATAATTCATAATTATAAAATCAATTACCAAAATCGAAAAAGAGTCAATACGAATCAGTATTGTCTAGCCGGTTTCGCAAGACACGAAAATAAAATTAACTTAACCGCACGGCAATGATATTAACTACCTATAAAAAGTTAAGTTAAGACTGTCTGAAGTGCGCCCATGACAACGGATGTGAGTGGAACTTCACGACGTGCGAGGTGGCTGCGGCTGGCGGCCATCTCAAATGTTTGAAGTACGCCCACGACAACGGATGTCTATGTGAGGTGGCTGCGATCGGAGGCAACTTTGACTGTCTTGAGTGGTGGTGATCAAGTACGGCCCACGGACCAAATCTGGCCTCCCAAACTATTATTAAGAGGACTTTACACCGACATTTGTTTTCTCCGTCTTCCTAGTGTGTAACACAGTGGCGTAGCGTGGGTTTTAAGAATGTGTAAGCAGAAAAACTAATGTTTTGGAAATTTATTTAGTAATTTTACAGTCAACTACAAATGTACACAGCCACCGATTATCGTCTTATCGGTGATATAAATAATAATAAACCGGTTGGTACTGTGGTGTATGCAAAATCATAAGTGCTTACAAATTGTATATAAATACGAGCCCCCTCTACGTACATTGTACGTAAGCCGTGTCTATTAGATCACGTAAGCAGATTCAGAACATGTTACACGACGGCACAGCGCGTCAACACCAAGTGCTAATAAAATAAAGATAGATTTTCCAGTTTTTCCACCATCATACGCAACGGCCGACGACGATGACCAAAATATGGATGTGTTCATTAAAATTGTTATCTTATATTCTAAACATATTATTATTTATTATTTTTATTATTATAGAAACTTAAAAAAAAAATTCAATTTTGTGAAAAATCGATTTTGCGTAAAAATTCCAGTTTTTCGTCGTGGAAGTCAACGTGGAAGTACCCCCGGGACATCCGTTGCCCGGACACCGGCCAATTGAGCTGACATTTAGCCACTTGACGGTAACGCTAGACAGGGGCGTTTTAATAATGATTGGATGGTTGTTTGTGGGAAATGCAAATCTATCAGTGGA
>NC_042493.1:107254754-107256016 GCF_005508785.2 Acyrthosiphon pisum
TACGATACGAACAGTATATTTTAGGAATATTAGAAGAAAATAAAAACAAACTAAAATTACAAATTTTTTTCAAAAATAATTTTTATATGTAATATTTATTTACGTTTAATTATTTTAATGTATTAAAATCAAAGCAAAATACGTAGTAAAATAAAAAATAAATAATACAATAAATATGTAGTAAAGTAAAAATAAATAATATGTATATATAAATACGTAATTAATTTTTTTTTTCCACTTCGCCTATAAGGTTCATTTGGTTATAAGACTCACTTTGTGCTGGTCCCAAAGCGAGTCTTATAAGCGGCGTGTACTGTATATATAAATCTAGCACGCTGTATGTACATAGGCGCAACTAGGGTCAATTTTTCGCTAGAATTTTATCAGCAGTACAGAACCCCCTAACATACCGGCTGGCTACTAACAATACACAAATAAATTCATATAAGACTAGGCAGTGAATTAAAAAATGTTGATTGAAGTTATAAATAATTATATACCTCGACACATTTTTAATTCAACTTTTACTCAAATACAAAATGTAGATAGGTATATATTATAAAATAATATAAAATCAATACTAATTTTCTACAAGTTTCCGGAGACGTATAAATAATTGTTTTTGTGTCAAGACTATTAGTTACATCTCTTTCGATATTCAATATTAATAAATTTGAAAATCGTTCTTGTCTCATTGTTGTTCTCTGACAAGCTTTTAAACGTCACATTGAAGATAAGAACGTTTGCAGGTTGCGCAACTAACAGGTCTACTTAAGCTACTTTAGTACAATAAATTCTTAATTGTGTTCTAGTATCTAGATGACAAGTTTTGAAATTTGAATTTAAAAATTCCCAGAATGTTTTTATCGTACACAATCATCGTGTATAAACTTAGAAACCGTATAATACATGTAGAATACATTTTTCGTTTTTAGTTGTTCCTGAACATTTACAAATTGCTACATAGCACGTTATTCTCGCCCAATTTTTCAATTAAGTGAGTAATATTCTAGTAAAAAGTGAGTATTATTTTCATATTATAGGTGAGTTTTTTTAAACAAAAACATAAAAAGGTGGGTAAGTGGATTTCGCTCTGCTGTACAGTAGGTTACAAGTGGGTCACTGTATAATGGATGGTATTAATTTTGAATTCAATGATATAATATCATTGTATAAGGAAAACGATTCTGAGCGGAGACGGTATGTCAGTCTAGGTATAAGACATAATATTATATTATAGTCTATAGTATTTAAAAACAATT
>NC_042493.1:107258067-107260116 GCF_005508785.2 Acyrthosiphon pisum
CCCAAAAAAATAAAATAATAAAATAAAAAATATAATCACGTGGAAGTACCCCCGGGACATCCGTTGCCGGACACCGGCCAATTGAGCTGACATTTAGCCACTTGACGGTAACGCTAGACAGGGGCGTTATAATAATGATTGGATGGCTGTTTGTGGGAAATGCTAATCTATCAGTGGAGCTTGTAAAAGAAGGGCTATATACACCTAACCTAACCTCAATACGCGTCAATACCAAGTGTTGATAAAATAAAAATAGATTTTCCTGTTTTTCTACCATCATACGCAACGGCCGACGACGATGACCAAAATATGGATGTGCTCATTAAAATTGTTATCTTATATTCTAAACATATTATTATTTATTATTTTTATTATTATAGAAACTTAAAAAAAAAATAGTCAAAGATTTGATTTGAATTGTAATTTGTTACTATAATAACATTAATATTAACTTATTTTTCCCTTTTTTCAAGTGTAAGCAGTGGCCCTGGTGTAACATATCAAATTTTACGCTCAGCAAATCACGTTTAGTTTCGTTAGTTTAAAAATTGGAGAGAATAGACCTCTTATATTTACAATTTAAAGGTAATATCATTATCTAGACAATGTCATAGGATATTCATTATATTTTAATTTTAATGCGAGCTATAAGTATTTACAAACTACAAACAATTTACAATTTTAAAATACTCATAACTCTGTTTAAAATTAAAATATAGTAAAAAGCCTATGACATTGCCTAGGTAATAAACTTACCATTAAAATTTACAAGATATAAATTCACTTTAATTTGTAAACTAACGGAGTTAAACATGATCTACTCAGCATTAAGTTTGTTATGTTACGCACTTGTGAGACGGAGACAATAAATGCCAGTGCAACGAGCTCTTAAAATTAAAATCGAAATTGAAAAAAAATTAAATTCAGATTGTAAGGTTTGTAAAATTGAATACAAACTAGTATTTCCCATTTTTTATCGTCAATAATTTGTTAATTAGACATGCCTTGTTCAATTAAAAGAAAAATTTCATTTTATATTATATACGTCAAAACACAGTATTGTAGTACTATTGTATTGATAGTAAAAAAACGCACTAGCTAATAAGCTAATAATTTGTATATTTATTGAACTTTTTAAAATCAATGCATAGATCGTATACAGTGTACTTTATCGGTAACTAGAACCTCGATAACTCGAAATTCTCGAACAAATAAAATTCCCCATCAAATAACAATCAAACATTAAAATTTTGAGAAGTAACTCGACATTTTTAATAAGTCAAATTATTTTTTACCCCGTGAGCTTCGAGTTACCGAGAGTACACTGTACCAGTGTAAGGTCATATAGTAGAGTGAGGGATCTATTTTTATTCAGTTTTTAACCATATTTTTCCGAATGTCATCACTACATGGGAGTCGTACTGTTTTCACATGGCTTATAGCCCCCATATACCTACCATCGTCTATTAAGTCAAAAATGTACACAAAAATTTTAACATTTTTGATTGATCTCATGTGCCGATGTTTATTTAATTTAAATTTAGAGCAACAAGTGTGCACTAAACACACTTGTTGCTCTAAATTTGTTTCGCTAATATCTAGACCTTTTCTAACACATAATATTAATATGTTATTACCTGACGTATATTTTTTTTATCATCATCACACTGTATGTTTGGTAAAATTATCCGTTTTATTTAAGAAGACGCCACACCCATGTGTTATCTCTGTCTTACAAGTTTGTAACATCCCAAATTTACACTCAGTACATCACGTTTAGCTCCATTAGTTTAAACATTAGAATGAATCGACCTATTATGTGACCTATTATGTATGTTGGTTTTTTACTATTATTCAGTTTTTATGTGAATTGTAACTATTTTGAAAAACCGACACAGATAATATTCTTACCATAAAGTTTCAAAAAGTCGATTCATTCTAATTTTTAAACTAACACTAACTTTACATCTCAAAAAAAAATATGGAAATAAAATTATTCAATATTCAATGCTATGTTTTATTCAGTCCATCCAAGAATTTAATCAATTT
>NC_042493.1:107260166-107261144 GCF_005508785.2 Acyrthosiphon pisum
TGCAGATGATATTGACGGTTGAACATTTTCTTCTTGTTCCAATGATTCATTGTTAACTTGAGGAGATTCAACTTCAATTTCAGATGATATAGTTGTAATTGAATATCTTGGTAGAGTGTATATGTTGCCATATTAGAAAATGATGTTAGAAAATGGTGGTCTCGCCGTCTCTACCCAAGGTTTCCAACCCGCGGCGCGTGTTTGTGTTTTGTGCGGTTCTCACGAGATGAGAGTCAATAATATCCTGTTCAAGATGATGTGTTCTTGACTTTTTCTTCAGCAGTTTTATTTTTTTTATGTTACCATATTCTTCAAAACTATCTTCATCAATGTCAATTGTTTTCCTTTTAATGTTAGCCGTGGTTGTTATTTCTGATGAGCCAGCTGTTTCAAGAGTATTCAAATTAGATTTATGACTGTATGTAAAATCTTCATAATATTGAATGAAAATGTTTTTATGTTTGTTCTTGGTTATAATATATCCAAGGTTTCTATTGCATCCTTTTCTATTTGTGTTAAGCCTGTCTTTGATTCTTCTACCTCCTCAATGTGGCTTAAAGATGACGATTCAGGATTTAAATCATTGCCACTAACTGCAGATGATATTGACGGTTGACCATTTTCTTCTTGTTCTAATGATTCATTGTTAACTTGAGGAGATTCAACTTCAATTACAGATGATATAGTTGTAATTGATTCTCTTGGTAGAGTGTATATGTTTTTATATTCACGAACCGTCACCCTACATCTTGTAGATCAAATTTTAAAATTTCATTTCTACATTTGGTACTTTATACCTAGCTTGATTAGTTGTACATTCTTCCACCAATATAATTTTGCATACTGATTATCTGTTAAAAAATATAATTAAATTAATGTGATGGTCTGTTTCATCGATAATTTTCCTTTTAAAATTGCATTAAATACTTGATCATCAGTATTTTCCAGTTTGATAATTAGATGAAATACTTGATCATC
>NC_042493.1:107261244-107263514 GCF_005508785.2 Acyrthosiphon pisum
AATGAGGAAGAAGGTCGGCCTACAACGAGTTGGAGACGTTGGAAATAAGCGTTAGGCCATGTTGCCTATTGTTGATACTCTATGTTAGGGCAGAAAATGCTGGCTATCACGATAAATATTAGATATAAGACATCGTAGGTACACCGTACATGATATGGACTGAACCAATATAAAGCGGCGGTAAGGAAATATCTCATGTACAGGATGATTTTTTTTAGCATGCTCACCTTACTTTTATGCTTAAAATTATACTCAAATTCTGATTTTTGGAATTTTTAAAATATACACATGGAGATCATGTTTTCGAGTACTTGAATATTTTTGCCGCATTTAAAAACGATCCTATGACAATACAAATTTCTTTTTGTCAAATAGGAACCTCCCTTTTTCACTTTTAATTATTCAGCAAATATTTTTTGTTGAGAATTTGATGAATCTAAATCAAAATTAGAACGAGTAGTTTTTGAGTTATTTAACTTTGTACTTATATTAAGGTTATGTCTATGTGATAACAGTTTAAGTATAGATCAATACCAATAATACTATTGTTCTATAAATATAAATAATTTGTAAAAATGATCCAGATATAATGAATACATAGTAGGTATACATATAATATTACATATTGCTTATATTTTTTTAAAACCATATTTACGGATTATTATTCTTAGTGCAAAAATTTCAAGAACTCAAAAACTACGTATTTGAATTTCGATTTAGATAAATCAACATTTTCTAAAAAATTACCACTAAATAATTTGCAGTGAACAGGGGAAAAATTGATGTTTGTATCGTCACAGGACACTTATTATTAAGTAGCAAAAAAAAATATTAGGAATTTGAAAATATGGGCTGTATGTATACTTAAAATTACTATAAACCAGAGTTTGAATAAATGTAATATTATAAGCGAAAAAGAAATTGGGTTAGCATATTTAAAAAATCACCCTGTATTATATCGGCCGTATTTATATACCCCTACCTCCGTTTCTTATGTATAGTGCATGTATAATGCACTCATATTAAAACAAATCAAGAAAAAAAAGTCCTACCCTAGGAAAACTAGTCCAACACTAGTCCTAATAAAAGCCAAAAAATGTCACATTATAAGAAAAAGTAAATTAATTAAAAAAGTTTAAAATAATAAATACAATAGCAAGATAGTACCTATATAATTATTACTCATTATAATAATGCTATTATATAACAATATAATATTTTAATCACACCTCTTTCTTCTTATGTTATGTTTGTGAGCAAATATATAGGATCAAAATATACAGGTTGTTAAGATAACAATAAAAATATTTAAGTTAGTGAAAATAATTAACTGTGGCAAGTTAAGTTAATTCAATTCAAGTGCTTTCGGTTAAAAGTTAAAAGTTAACAAAAAAAATCAACTTAACTCAGTTAAAAGAATTACGTCATTTTTTTTCAAGTTACATTATAAGTTTTAAACTGCCCTAGTATGTTGATTTACACAAATATCCACTAAAACGTTTAACACTGCAGTGTAAAAAATTAGTTTATTATAATTCATAATTATAAAATCAATTACCAAAATCGAAAAAGAGTCAATACGAATCAGTATTGTCTAGCCGGTTTCGCATGACACGAAAATAAAATTAACTTAACTGCACGGCAATGATATTAACTACCTATAAAAAGTTAAGTTAAGACTGTCTGAAGTGCGCCCATGACAACGGATGTGAGTGGAACTTCACGACGTGCGAGGTGGCTGCGGCTGGCGGCCATCTCAAATGTTTGAAGTACGCCCACGACAACGGATGTCTATGTGAGGTGGCTGCGATCGGAGGCAACTTCGACTGTCTTGAGTGGTGGTGATCAAGTACGGCCCACGGACCAAATCTGGCCTCCCAAACTATTATTAAGAGGACTTTACACCGACATTTGTTTTCTCCGTCTTCCTAGTGTGTAACACAGTGGCGTAGCGTGGGTTTTAAGAATGTGTAAGCAGAAAAACTAATGTTTTGGAAATTTATTTAGTAATTTTACAGTCAACTACAAATGTACACAGCCACCGATTATCGTCTTATCGGTGATATAAATAATAATAAACCGGTTGGTACTGTGGTGTATGCAAAATCATAAGTGCTTACAAATTGTATATAAATACGAGCCCCCTCTACGACATTGTACGTAAGCCGTGTCTATTAGATCACGTAAGCAGATTCAGAACATGTTACACGACGGCACAGCGCGTCAACACCAAGTGCTAATAAAATAAAGATAGATTTTCCAGTTTTTCC
>NC_042493.1:107263873-107267540 GCF_005508785.2 Acyrthosiphon pisum
CGTGCGAGGTGGCTGCGGCTGGCGGCCATCTCAAATGTTTGAAGTACGCCCACGACAACGGATGTCTATGTGAGGTGGCTGCGATCGGAGGCAACTTCGACTGTCTTGAGTGGTGGTGATCAAGTACGGCCCACGGACCAAATCTGGCCTCCCAAACTATTATTAAGAGGACTTTACACCGACATTTGTTTTCTCCGTCTTCCTAGTGTGTAACACAGTGGCGTAGCGTGGGTTTTAAGAATGTGTAAGCAGAAAAACTAATGTTTTGGAAATTTATTTAGTAATTTTACAGTCAACTACAAATGTACACAGCCACCGATTATCGTCTTATCGGTGATATAAATAGATCTATATATATATATATATAAATAGTCTATTAGATCACGTAAGCAGTTTCAGAACATGTTACACGACGGCACAGCGCGTCAATACCAAGTGTTAATAAAATAAAGATAGATTTTCCAGTTTTTCCACCATCATACGCAACGGCCGACGACGATGACCAAAATATGGATGTGTTCATTAAAATTGTTATCTTATATTCTAAACATATAATTATTTATTATTTTTATTATTATAGAAACTTAAAAAAAAAAATTCAATTTTTGTGAAAAATCGATTTTGCGTAAAAATTCCCGTTTTTCGTCGTGGAAGTCAACGTGGAAGTACCCCCGGGACATCCGTTGCCCAGACACCGGCCAATTGAGCTGACATTTAGCCACTTGACGGTAACGCTAGACAGGGGCGTTATAATAATGATTGGATGGTTGTTTGTGGGAAATGCTAATCTATCAGTGGAGCTTGTAAAAGAAGGGCTATATACACCTAACCTAACCTCAATACGCGTCAATACCAAGTGTTGATAAAATAAAAATAGATTTTCCTGTTTTTCCACCATCATACGCAACGGCCGACGACGATGACCAAATATGGATGTGTTCATTAAAATTGTTATCTTATATTCTAAACATAATTATTATTTATATTTTTTATTATTATAGAAACTTAAAAAAAAAATTCAATTTTGTGAAAATCGATTTTGCGTAAAATTCCCGTTTTTCGTCGTGAGTCAACGTGGAAGTACCCCGGGACTTCGTTGCCTGACCTGCATTGAGCTGACATTTAGCCACTTGACGGTAACGCTAGACAGGGGCGTTATAATAATGATTGGATGGTTGTTTGTGGGAAATGCAAATCTATCAGTGGAGCTTGTAAAAGAAGGGCTGTATACACCTAACCTAACCTAATAGACACCAGGAAAAGGAAGCCACTATTTCGAACCATAATTCTATACTATTAAATTATTGTACGATTTCCTTCATTACTGTTTTGTGTAACGAAAATCTAGCTTTATGAAACGACTGACTAGTACAGAGGCGGTTGGACATTATTCAGTTGGTGGTTCAAGAATAGTTAATAACACCCACACACCTACAAAAAAGTCATAATATTGGATACAAAAACTTACCTAATTTTTATAACTTTTTTTACAATTATTATTTATTTTAAAACATGCCTAATAATTGTGATGATATTTTACCCAGTTATAAATAACCAAGTGAACGAGTTGAAATTACAAACATACATATATACAGTAGACGCCGCTTATAAGACTCACGGATATAAGGTTCAGTCGCTTATTAGACTCAAAATCGTCTTGAACGGTCCGGACGTATCCAAATACATTTAAAAAAAATCGGTTATAAGACTCAACACTTCGGTTATAAGACTCAAATTTCGTAAAATAAATAGTAGAAAACAAACTTTTTTGGTTATAATTTAGAAATAAATTGGTATTGAAAAATTAAATAATATTCGTGTTGATTATTTCTAGTTTTTGTTGGTACCTAATAACGTATAATAATTTTTATCGCAGATAAAAGTTCACATTTATCGCAACGATTATCGTTATTATAGTGTACTGATTATCTGGTGGCTGCACAGTTATCGTAATTACGGGTACATAAATACACATACGTACACGTGCACACGTACATACTCAGTTATCATTGCAGTCAACGGTATAATTGTTGTACAATGAACGATCAGTCGGTATTCGAATTTCAACGCGTGCTTTTCTTGTTGTTAACATGAGTGCTAATACGCGACGTGCCCTTAGTTTGAATGAAAACTAGACATTTTAAGAAAATATGATCAACTTCCAAAGATGGGACAACGTGATGCAGCAGTTAGGCTGAACATTTCACAATCGGTATTGGGTAGAATATTGAAGAATAGGGAAGACATTGAATGTGAAGCATTACAAAATGAGTCGCAAAGTCGAAAAAGGAAAAGATGTGGAAAGGATGATACTGTTGAACGTGCATTGAAAGAATGGTTCGTAAAAGTTAGAAATAAAGATGCTTGCGTGTCAGGTCCTTTGCTTCGCCAAAAAGCTGAAGAATTGGCAGAAAAAATGGGAAAGGTTGACTTCAAAGCGACAGAGGGGTGGTTCCATCGGAGGAAAAAAAGAGAAAACATTTGTTTCCAAAAAATGCACGGAGAACAAGGTGACGCAGATTTTACGAGTGCACATTTTTGGCTAGAAAATGAATGGCCTTCAATCATCTCCGAATTTTCACCCTCTGATGTGTTTAATGCTGATTAAACTGGCCTGTACTTTAGAGCACTACCTGAGCATACTTATGTTCTTCAAAATGACAAAGCAAAGGGAAAAAAATCTTGTAAAGAACGAATAACGATCTTGTGTTGTGCCAGTATGACGGGAGAAAAAAAGAAACTGCTTGTTATCGAGAAGAGTAAGCAACCTCGTTGTTTCAAAGGAGTTAAAGCTTTACCTGTTGATTATACAGCGAATAAAAATGCATGGATGACTCAAAAAATCTTTAGTCAGTGGTTGATCAAATGGGATAATGAACTAGACAGAAAAATTGTACTTTTAGTAGACAACTGCACAGCTCACAATGTAAGTTTGAACTTGAAAAATATAAAACTGGTTTTTTTACCGGCTAATACCCCATCACTTATTCAGCCCTGTGATCAAGGAATTATTCGTACACTTAAAGCTTACTATAGACTAAAAATGAGAAAAAGGGTAATCACTCTCATTGATGAAATGTTTGAATGTGAATCAACTTTGACTTTAAAGGCTAATGACCTTTCCAAGAAAATCAACATTCTCGAGGCCTTACACTTTGTCAACGAAGCGTGGAATAATATTAGTGATGTGACTATTCGAAATTGTTTTCGTCACGGAGGCTTCGTCAAAACTGAGGAAGAGGAAGAAGAAGAAGATGACCATAGTAAAGACCTCGCTGAAAAAACATATGAGGATTGGATGGATATAGATCGTGATATCCAAACTTCTGAACAGTATTCTGAGGACCAAATGTGTCAGTCTATTATAAATGAAATCACCAATAACAACGATGAGGAGAATGACGAAAGCGATGAAGAAGAAGTCGACATCGTAGTTAAACCACCATCAAATAAAGAGGTTCTGGAGGCTTTAGACGTGATAAGGAGAGCTGTCCATCACCGTGGTAATAATTTTAATATACAATACGAATACGAACAGTATATTTTAGGAATATTAGAAGAAAATAAAAAACAAACTAAAATTACAATTTTTTTCAAAATAATTTTTATATGTAATATTTATTTACGTTTAATTATTTTATGTATTAAAATCAAAGGCAAAATACGT
>NC_042493.1:107269965-107271156 GCF_005508785.2 Acyrthosiphon pisum
CAGGTAACGCGTTATACATCAACAACAAACCGTGGTACTATCATAGATATATAATAGTATACTTTAGAAGTTTCAAGTACCCACAAATAATATAATACAATCATTACAATCACAACAAAATAACTAAAATAGTTATTCCAGGTTTTTAATATGTAATTTTATCCGAATTTGAACTTAACATGACTTTATAAAAATAAACTGTGCTTATGTATTTCTTAGAATTTTTGGTAACATAATTAAATATTTACGTGGAATCTTGTTTTAAAATTTCAATTCTTAGATATAAAAGTTGAACATTTTATAAATTTTTAACTACAAAATAATTATTCAATTTTAAATTTGATAAATTTTGTCAACATTTTAACTTCAAATGCTTATAAAAAAAATTGTGCCTATGTATTTTTAATATTATTCAACTGCTATTGTTACAATGTATCAGGAGCCCTGTATTAATTTTTTACACTTTTTGGCCCAATAGATAAGACTTTATTGATATAAATAGAAAAAAAAACTAAAAAAATTGAAAACTTACAATGTCCGTAAACAGCTCAAAAAGAGTCAAATTATTTTCAAAATTTTATCGTATAAAATGCTAATATAAATATTCACTTTCCAATCGAACAAGTTACTGAAGTTGAAAATCAAAGTATTATTTCGACTACTTATCGTGTACACAGACACAAATAAAAAAATAAAAAATAAAAAAATAAAAATAAAAAAAACACACATCATTGTAAAATCAATACATTCATCGTTCCACTCAGAATCTAAAATATTCGATAATAACTGAAAAAATCTTATTAAACTCCAAATTTTCTTAGGCCAATAAATAGGTAAAAAAAAAAATTGACCTCCCCAATGCACCAACGATATTCACTTTCTGATCGAACAAGATACTGAAGTTGAAAATCGTAGCATTATTTCGAATACTTATCGTGTACACAGACACAAAAAAAAATAAAAATAAATAAAAAATAAAAAAAATAATAAATCAACGTGGAAGTACCCCCGGGACATCCGTTGCCCGGACACCGGCCAATTGAGCTGACATTTAGCCACTTGACGGTAACGCTAGACAGGGGCGTTATAATAATGATTGGATGGCTGTTTGTGGGAAATGCTAATCTATCAGTGGAGCTTGTAAAAGAAGGGCTATATACACCTAACCTAACCTCAATACGCGTCAATACC
>NC_042493.1:107271256-107273328 GCF_005508785.2 Acyrthosiphon pisum
TTTTAGGTGAAAATGTGATCAAGTATAAGAATTATAAAATAAACATAATACTATGGTGTAAATCTGAAATATCCACAGTTGTTCGTTTTTGAATTACAGCAAATTAAGAAAATCGTTACATTAATGATTTTATTGCATTAACCATATACTTTCTTGTCCTATGCAGTGAGTGGTCCAAATATTGATACCATTTAACATCATGCATTGTTACCCAAAAATAAAAATCTATCCTAAATAAATCGAAAAAAAATTGTAAAACATAAAATATTTATAAATAGCACAAAAAGAGTCGATATATTACAAATAATTGTTCGTGCTTAATAAACTCTAATAATATGAAAATTCAATGAGATTCTTAAGTTTATGTAATTATTACATTTTGAGCTACATCAAAAAAAATTCGCCTTTTTTGAAAACTTGATTATAACAAACTACCTACTGTTATTTCTTAATTTTGAATGTTTTTCTCGTTTATTATGAAAAGTAGGTACTGGGTATTTTTTTACTCTCACCCACCTAAAGTTAGTAACTAGATCCAATATTGATGTTTAATTTTTTTGAGGGATCACGTCTGTATAAACTTTGAATTTCTTCTTCTTCTTCTTCTTCTTCTCGTCTCCGGGATAAAATATATTCTAGGAACTAACTTTGAACTGGGTTATGGGGTAATGTAATCGTTAAAAGATATTAAATTAAAGTGTTCAGGTGAGATTGTAATTTTATATAAAGTTGTTATATACATATATAAATATTAAATATAGGTTATTTTGATCTATATTGAAATTTAGATTAATATTGTGTTGAAAGTGAAGCTCGATAGACTAACCATTTTAGTATTAATATAAATGAATAACAACACGACAATATGATTATGTATCAGTATATTATGTATAAAACATTATAATTTGTAAAAAACAAAATATAACATGTGGATTTCATATTAGGATAATTGATTTTTTTTTTTTAAATGTTCAGAATGGTATCCTCAGTCATATTTTACTGTTGGAAAATTTCCATCAACCCTAAGACCGAAAAATGGTGTGAAAATTACGATATTTTGGTTGGTCATAAAAAATATTTTTTCGTAGTAATTAAAAAAATAAAATAAATATAGTACAATGACAAAAATCATAAGTATTTATTTGTCATAAAATGGTCTATCAGAAAAATATAATTTCATAAAATTTGGGTAAAAATTAAAGGATAAATAGACTTATGTTCAAAAAAGAAACCACTGTAATTACGATATTTTGGATTATCGAAATATACATTTTTCGAAGTAATTTAGGAAAAAAATATCTATCGTACAATGACGAATTTTATATTTATTTTTCCGTCACAAATCGGTCTATTAGGAAAATATAAATTCATGAGGTTTAGGTAAGAAATAAAAGTTTTATAGGCTTATGTTAAATCTGCGGACACCAGTCCATACACATACAAAAAAAAATATGTGAAACATTTAACACCACAGGTTAATAACGGAAAATTTAAACCACTTAAATGGAGTGCTAAAAATCTATCAAGAAATCATAGAAAAAATATAAAAACATATGAAGAAAATATATTACAATATTTAAATAATAAATAAATATATACATTAATGCCCATGATTTTGTTTTGTTTGTGTAGGAAAAACCAATGTCATGCAAAACTCCTCATATTAATAGTCTATTAATCAGAGATTAAAAGAAATTATTAATGAATGGGAAAAAAACTGTAATAGTCATAAAAAAAATAAACAATGACAAAATAAAAATAGTCTTCTTTTCTCTATTAACCTATTTTCCCTAATATTGACAAAACATAAATGTATTTATCTGGCATAAACTGGTCTATTAAAAAAATAAAATAAATATAGAACATATACAACTTCATGAGTTTTAGGTAAGAAATAAAATTTAAATAGGCTTATGTTCAAACAAAAAATAACCCTCTAAAACGATGAAAATATGCCAAATATTTACGTTCAAAATGTGATTTCTGCGAAAATATTTGAAGTTAAGGTAAGTTTAGTATATATAAAGATTCAGCGTGATAAAATCTATCAGAAAAATATAAATTTATATAGT
>NC_042493.1:107274783-107276006 GCF_005508785.2 Acyrthosiphon pisum
GATTTATTTTTTTATTTTTTAAATTTTTTTTCTAGAAAATATTAAACATAAGTCCAGAAAGATTGAAGGCTGAAATGATAGTCCTAAAAAATATGATCAATAAAGAAAATTATGAAATAGATGACATCATACCTGTTGTAGACAACAATATTTTTCCAAATTTTTGTAAACTTTTGCAAACTGTACTTACTATACCTATATCATCTGCCTCATGTGAACGTTCATTTTCTGTTATGAGGCGAATAAAGAATTGGACTAGAAATACCATGACAAATGATAGATTTACAAACTTGTCAATACTTCATATCGAAAGAGATTTATCACATGCAATAGAATCAGAAAATGTACTTAACATATTTTCAGAAAAACACAGACGCCTAGCTTATGTTTGATTAATAATTAAATTTTAATTGTTTTATCTTTTTTTTTATATTGCAAAATAAAATGCCAGGTTAAGAAGAAGGAAAATATAAATTGTTTTTTTTTTTTTTAGAAAATGTTCTTTTTCTTTTTAATTCCAGTTAAACGAAAGGAGTTTTTTGAATGGTATATTTTTCTAGTCCTATATAGCCCCCACATATAATTATGCCAAACTACGCCCATGACTATATTAAATGTAGGAACATTTTATGTTTAAAAAAATTATTTTGTATTTAATTTTTAAGCCGGAGTTCAATAATTATTGTCCGTGTATAAAATTATGACGGGGGTCAACTATCTGCATTTTTCACGGGGACCAATATTGTCCTAGATCCTAATGAAAATAAGGCAAAGAGAATACAGAAAACTAAATATTGTTTAAAAAAATCAAACGGAAATTGAAATCGAAAAAATATTTATCAATATTCAAAACCAGAAACCGAATTGGAAAAAATAAATAATACCTACCGATATCTGAAACTAAAATCGAAATCGCAAATAAATGTTTTCGGTTTCAAGCCCTGATTTTGGGACACTATAATATTATTATAATATAATATTCATGTTATTTTAATTAATAGCAAATTACAATATTACCTAATTGTGAAATGTATTATTTAAATAAAAAGGTCAAAGCCACCCACGTTATGTTTAGGGGTTATGCTAAAAATATTAAGTGTATGTACCTAAATATACTTAATACAACAAATTACGAAAAATAAATACTCCTTTAAATTTAAAAATTGATACCTACACAAAATAGATTTATTTTGTTGAGCTATACCCCTACCACGGGGCACGGA
>NC_042493.1:107276106-107280502 GCF_005508785.2 Acyrthosiphon pisum
AAATGTAATTTTGTCTATAAAACATAATAATATATACTCTAAAAGTTTTATATACCCACGAATAATATTTTTAAATTATAACGAAATTCTTAACTAAAATCGTTATTCCTGGTTTTAATACATATGTAATTTCGTTCAACATTGAACTTAAAATGTCGGTAAAAAATAACGGTATTATTATATATTTTTAAAATTTGCTATTAACATTGTGAACTTTTGGTTTATGAGAATCCTTGTTTTAAACTTTCAATCATTAGCTATAAAAATTGAACATTTAAATAAGAATTCAAGTGGTGGGGCCTAAAGTTTGTAGTAACTTTCATAACCCAAAATTACTCTGTTTTTTATTTATAAACATCAGTTATGTTTTAAAATGTAATTTTAATTTTTTTGATCATATTTATTCTACTGAGACTTATAAAATATATGAAAATCTGATACATATTGTATTGCATTTTTCTACTCATTTTGTATTAGGGCACATAGCGGTTGAACCGCTCAACAAATTCAAATTGTTTGATTTTAAATGAAACCGCCTGATATACGTTCACACTTACGCGGTTAAGCAGCGGTTGAAAAATGGACCGCAAAAATAATCAAACAATGTAGGTACAGCTTCTGGCTTTAGTCTATTTTTCTGAAAATTAGAAAACATATTAGTTTCAAAATGTAAAGAACAAACTCGATACTTAGTGTTAGCAGCCAAATTATTGATCGATTTCAGGTGATCACATTTGCAATTTTCAATCCAAACAGCACATCTAAAATATTATTGTAATTAGAAATTAATAATAAAAAATAATAAGACATCTTCAAAAAGAATAACAGTTAAGTCAGTTGCAATAATACTTTAAAAAAATACACTGTGACTATATCCCCGAAAGTCGGGTCTTTATTAAAGTACTATGATGAGTGTAATATGCATTGTTTGGACTAGAATTAATGCTCACATACAAAAGTATTAAGTAGGTACTTGGTATGTGTAATTTATTATTTTAACAACCAATTTATGGTAGGTAGGTAACTGTTGTTTGATTTTGATGAAAGAAAAGTAAGTATTAATGAACTATTAACTTGGGCTATTCAAAACCGGAACAAATAAAATAAAATGTAAGTATAATGTATAAATGTGATATTAACAAAGATTTTTCTTACCTGGCAGGTTCTTTTGGGAAAGTAAAAAAACTTATGGTTTCCTTATCCAAAATGTGACTTTTACAATTAATCAAACAACATCTTGAATACTGTTTGGCCCGTTTATTAACAAACAACTCCATTGTGCAAAATTAAAAAGTTACACAGTATAAATGTAAGTGAACAATTTAGTAAACTTGAAAATTACAGTTAAAAATTTTCAAAACCATAAAAGGCACAAACAACAACAAACAACAACAGCGGTAAAATTTAAAATGTTTGGTTATGAGATTGGAAAGTAAATTGTAAATATCGTTACAACAGTGTCACCATAAGCAACATAAAATTGAAAAACATTAATATTGAGTTTGTGGTCAATCTGATGCTTGCATTCAATATGGCGGACTGTTTTTCAGGCGGCCCAAGTGTCCATTCTGATTTCATATATTCTGTGATAAGATACTGATAACAATGTTTATATAAACTGATAATAATAATAATAAAACCTGTATCACCGGGTTACACTACACGTCCCATAATGGCTGTTCAAACTTCATCAAGTCCCACAGCAGTTTCCGCTCCGCACCATGACAACGACAATAAATGTTTATTATTCATTAAACTTCTTTAGAAACAAATAATAATTATATTATTTACAAATTATTTCATTGTAATATTATACTGTGTTTCTCACATTACAATAAATATAAGTTATTGTCATTTCCTTATCAACACTAGGTACTACTACTAACCACACTCACCACAGTCACCTCACTAACCGCACAGAACGCGGTAAAATACACATAAAATAATAACATAATATTATTTTTTAAATATTATATAGATAATATAAAACACTATTTAAAGTTTAAAAAGTACCTCAACAAGTACTGGCTTAAACATATTGTAAAGTTAATACATTCTAATCGATCACAATCAGAAAAGCATAGTTACCAAATAATTGTATGAAAAACTAATAGAAGCTGATTGAAGACCGATAAGCGAAAAATGGAGAAGAACTCTTACCTGTGTGACGTATGTGACAAGTCATTCAGCCAAATTGGAAATTTGATGATACATCGACGTACGCACACTGGCGAAAAACCTTACGCATGCGATATATGCGACAAGTCGTTTGCTGTAAGTGACAGTTTAACGAAACACAAACGCACACACACTGGTGAAAAACCGTACGCATGCGATGTATGCGACAAATCTTTCTCTCAAAGTTGCAGTTTAACGAACCATAAACGCACACACACTGGCGAAAAACCTTATGCATGCGATATATGCGACAAGTCGTTCGCTATAAGTAATAATTTAACGAACCACCAACGAACACACACTGGCGAAAAACCGTACGCATGCGATATATGCGACAAATCTTTCTCTCAAAGTAGCAATTTAACGAACCACCAACGAACACACACTGGCGAAAAACCGTACGCATGCGATATATGCGACAAATCTTTCTCTCAAAGTAGCAATTTAACGAAACACCAACGAACACACACTGGCGAAAAACCGTACGCATGCGATATATGCGACAAGTCGTTTGCTGTAAGTGACAGTTTAACGAAACACAAACGCACACACACAGGAGAAAAACCTTACGCATGCGATATATGCGACAAGTCGTTCGCTATAAGTAATAATTTAACGAACCACCAACGAACACACACTGGCGAAAAACCGTACGCATGCGATATATGCGACAAGTCGTTTGCTGTAAGTGACAGTTTAACGAAACACAAACGCACACACACAGGAGAAAAACCTTACGCATGTGATATATGCGACAAGTCGTTCAGTGAAAATACCAATTTGACAAAGCATCAACGCACACACACAGGTGAAAAACCGTACGCATGCGATATATGCGACAAGTCGTTCTCTACGAGTAGCAGTTTGACGACACATCGACGTACGCATATTAGCGAAAAACCATATGTATGCGATGTATGCGACAAATCTTTCTCTCAAAGTGGCAATTTAACGAACCACAAACGCACACACACTGGCGAAAAACCTTACGCATGCGATATATGCGACAAGTCGTTCGCTGTAAGTGGCAGTTTGACGAACCATCGACGTACGCACACTGTTAAAATGGAGCTCAGAACTTCTCTATAAAATGAGAAACCACAATAAATGTTTATTATTCATTAAACTTCTTTAGAAACAAATAATTTTTTCGATGTGTGATATTTTGGAATTCCTGAATTTTATTTAAATTTGATTTTGAACAATATAAATTCAAAAATTTTACAAAACATTATCATACAGCATAATATACTGATGATAACCAAGGCTGGGCATTAACGAGTTAAAAATTAAAATTAAGTTAAAACGTTAAGTTAATTTTAATTAAGTTAATTAACTCGTTACTTTTTTTTTCAAATTAACTTTTAACTTAATAAGTTACTTTTTTCAAGATTAACGTGTTAACTTAAAGTTAATTTTATTCCAAAAATATCTAAATTAAGTTACACATCAACAACAAACCGTGGTACTATCATAGATATATAATAGTATACTTTAGAAGTTTTAAGTACCCACAAATAATATTATACAATCATTACAATCACAACAAAATAAATAAAATAGTTATTTCAGGTTTTTTAATATGTAATTTCGTCCAAATTTGAATTTAAATTACTATAAAAATAAACTGGGCTTATGAATTTCTTAGAATTTTTGATAACAGAATCAAACATTTACGTGGAATCTTGTTTTAAATTTTCAAGCCTTAGATATAAAAGTTGAACGTTTATAAATTATTAACTAAAAAATTATTATTCAATTTTAAATTTGATAAATTTTGTCAAAATTCGATCTTTAAATGCTTATAAAAAAAAATGTGTGCCTATGTATTTTTAATATTTTTCAACTGCTATTGTAACAATGTATCAGGAGCCTTGTATTAATTTTTTACACTTTTTGGCCTAATAGATAAAACTTTACTGATATTTATAGAAAAAAAACTAAAAAAATTGAAAACTTACAATGTCCGTAAACAGCTAAAAAAGAGTCAAATTATTTTCAAAATTTTATCGTATATATAAAATGCTAATATAAACATTCAGTGAAATTTTCAAGTTTCTACAGTCATTCGTTTTTAATTACAACAAAATAAGAAAATCGTCTCATGAGAAATCGAGCAAATATCAAACGTTGTAAAAATATGAATTTCAAACGCTCATAAAAATTTAATTTGACTTTCTTATACACATTTTTTTTTTGATCAAGGTAGATTATCCTA
>NC_042493.1:107280960-107302606 GCF_005508785.2 Acyrthosiphon pisum
GGTGCTTTGAAAACTATTTGAAAAATTTACTTTTGACCCCCCCCCCAAGTACCAACTAGATTCACTTTCCTATCAGAAAAGGTACTGTTGAAGAAAATCCAAGCATTTTTACTGTCTAAAAGGTGATGACAGACACAAAAAAAAAAATATTTTGTGTTCCAGTATAGTATAACTACTGATATAAATATATAATTTTACGTTAAAATAAAATTATTTTTTATTTAAAATTAAATTAGAAAATGGTGTTGAATCTTTAATATTAGTGAAATTTTCGTTCTCCTAGTACAATTTATAGTATACGTACTTAATATAATAGAATTATTTTTTCTTGTAGTTAAATTGAACTCTTTATAAGTAGGTACTAACAATTGTTTATTATTTATTTGTAGCATACCTACGTATCCACTTATTAAAATATTATTGATTTCTTATTAGTTTAAACCTCTAATATTAATATATATATTTTTTTGATTGCTGGTCGTAGACGTACATTTTGAATTTCTAATGATATATACTTAGTTTTAAATAGGTTAAGTTCTTAAAACTGTTTACTTGATAGCAGTATACCTACTACGTATTGATTTCTTTTTAATTTTAAAACTACTATATTATAGAATTTTTTTGTGTGCTGGTATAGCTCACATATTTGTATATTAATAATAATATATTATGAACATAATTATCAATTATTTATTTCATAAATGTTGTTAACAGTATGATCCCATACTTAAATGTTGAATCATAGTTTTTTGGTGCAACTCAAAAACAAAAAACCGTAGAATAAAGTTTTTGAAATTTTCACCAAATATTTTTGTGTCATTATTTTCCATCCCTGAAAAAGTGTTCAAAATTTTAACTCTTTTTGAGCAATTTATAGCCAATAGATATTTTCGATTTATTTTAGTTTTTTTTCTATAAATGTGGATAATAAGTAATTTTTCGTTGTGTCAAAAAGCTTGGAAATATAATCAAGATTCCTCATAAGTAGTTTTATATATATAAAAATATTAAAGATAAAAGTATTAAAGTCTAATTATTAATCATAATGCATAGAAATTTTAAAGAAAAATACCTATTTGTTTTTCGACGACCCCGTTGTACCTATTATGTAGTATAATAATATGATCAAAGCTAGTATGTAGGTACATCCATCAAACGTCGCATTATCAGGAACTTATACTAGGTAACGAAATCCGTTACCTATTTGCTTATAATGTGATTTTCTCTTTTCAATAATTATTCAATTCAAATTGTTAAAAATAATTAAATTACTGAATTTAACTAAACTGGTACGTATTTGGTCGAGGGTCCGGGTGTTTTAATTTTAACCCCAATAACTGGCTATACTGGAGTGCAGTAGGTATGATAAGTACTAAATAGTAAATATCACGTCTTATTATTATAGTAATATTATTAGATACGATGTGGCACTCGGTTCAACCGTCATCGATCACGGTCGTATCAATTTAATGAGCGCGATTCGGCCACGGCCCACGGCGTCCTGGGAAAATGGCGTCCAGCATACAACAGTATTTATAAATAATAAAATTATAAAATAAAATGATTGCAAATAATATCGTCCTCATCTTTATATTATCGAAGCGTATTTCACGTAACAAATTGATGATAAATTACTTTCTGAACTAAAATATAGAAATTGCATAGGTAGGAAAGTAGGTACTAGAGAAAAAAAAACCAACTCGAATGCTACGCGATAAGTAATAACCCAATATAATATTATAGGTATAGACTACAATATTATATTATATAATTTATAATGATTCGAGTTTAGGTCAATATACAACGTAGGTATAATATCATGCGATTGCGCAGTCTAGATATCGGTAGATTACCTATCGTGGGTATGTGCGATCTATATCCGTTTGGAGATATGCCGAATAAAACGGGGAAATTTATAAAATATAGATAACTAAACGAGTAATAATTCCGATATGATATTATTGCGCTAAGTCGCCGAGTGGGTACACTGCACGGGAACGGAATCAGTCATCAGTTCACTTCGACAAGTCTTCGGATCTCCTGCGTGCTCGTCAATGCCGAATACAATTTTATTTCAGTGTAATTCACGTCTTGTGTTACAGTCCGGGTTATTAAGTCGAAAAAGTGCCGTGTCGTGTTACAGTCCAGTTTATTAAGTCGAAATAGTGCCGTGTCGTGTGTATCGACCTACCGTAATCCAGTTCGCGCGCGATGA
Source organism: Acyrthosiphon pisum (assembly GCF_005508785.2). Classification (NCBI taxonomy): domain Eukaryota; kingdom Metazoa; phylum Arthropoda; class Insecta; order Hemiptera; family Aphididae; genus Acyrthosiphon; species Acyrthosiphon pisum. The sequence continues at coordinate 107,283,176 of NC_042493.1, forward strand.
TGAATATTGAAGAAAATATGTGTGTTCAATTTTTGGGTAAGATCGACTATAACAATAATAATAATAATTTTATTATGAACTATAATAATGATATTATGTCTATATAGGTACCAACAACATTGCTGGAAAAGAAATGAGCGGTGAAAATGGATCAAACAAAAACGACGAGAAAAGGAAGTATAAAGGAAGTTTTGGTCAGCAAAAAGATGTCGCAGGTAAGATTAATAATAGTATTATTTACTTGCACTAAGCGACCTAGATAATATTTTAATGATTATTCGATTATACGTACCTACCATTTTGTTAGTTCGTACGCTCAACAAAATATCTGCGAAATCGTTATACGTTGTAGCCAGGGGCGGACTGAGGCCCTGAAGGCCCAGGTGGGTATAAATTTTAAAACTGCCAAACAAGAGACTCATGTTAAAATTTTAAAAATAACTTTTTAAGGAAATTATAGCATAATAAAAAAAATGAATTACTTCAACATTAAAATCTTAAATCTTTTTCAATACAAATAAAATAAAAATATTTCAAAAATATATTTAATGTTTTTAATTAAAACACTATTTTTAATACTAATTAGTGATTACTATTATTGTTTTAAAAAATTAATAAATTACCAAGTGTTTCGATCACTAGCATCTATTGACGTGTATCGTTACACAATAAATTATAAAATTAATCTAAAATAATTTTCATTGCCTTCGCGGCTGTAGTCGGACTGTTATTTTATTTTTGTAAATAGTGCCTATTGTAATATTGTATTCTTCGTTTTCGCGGTAATGATTACTGTGTGGAATTGAAAAATTATTAAAAATACCTTACAAATATAGCTAGAGGCCCAAACATAAAAGTTCTAGGGGGCCACTTACCCGCCCTGCTTGTCCGCCCCTGATTGTAGATTTAAGGTACCGATATTAGATAATATTAATTATTATTTAGTATACTTTGCAGAATAATATTAATTTTATGATATTAATGTGTTAATACCATGGCCCCACTGGCCACTGCTTCAGCAAATTATGTTTTTTGAACATCACTTTATCTATAAATAATCAAAATTATATTGTCCCAATAGTATGTAAAATGCGACCTATGTGGACGCGTGTTTTTCTTAGGAAAAAGGTTGTTATATCGACGAAAATCAAAACAGTACCTAGAAATAATAAACATACGTAGCTTACTAATTATTGTTATTTGCTTGAAAATACTCAAACATATTTTTAATTTTAAATTTAATTATAAGAGAAATTAATCAGTACCACTATCGATTATAAATGCCACTATAGTATTTGAATGGCAATTTGTTAAAAGGGACCCAAGTTACATTTTTAACAAAAATAGTTTTGTTGTACCTATATTAATTATCCTCTTATGCAAACATATCGTTTTGTGCTAAAAATTACTTATTTCGTATCATCTCGTCTGTGAAAAATTATTATGAAATATTTCACAACTTGTTAAAAGGTATCTTATTACGCAAATAGAAATAAATGAAAACTGTTTTTCCTGAAAAGTAGTTGAAATTGTACATCGGTCCCTTTTAACAAATTGCCATTCATTTATAAGCAATTTTACCACGTAGGTACCTACTTGGAAAAATGTTTATCGTCGACGACGACCGATGACGGTACACAATTATTTAGTTAAGGCTTATAACAGTGATTTTCAAACTTTTATTAAATACGTAACACCGTGCTCCTCAAAAAATGTAACGGAACACTGACCATTTTTTTTTCACTAAATAATTCGATGAATAAAATTGTTTTCAATTATAATTATATACATTTAATTTTAGAAATGTGTGCATGATGTGCTAACTAATTTTTATTAATTTTATTTTTATAATTTTATTCTTGGACGAAGATTTGAAATGTTAAACCAGTTCGAAAACCACTAACCTATACCATAGTATAAACAGTATTATAATAATATTATTTTGCTTTCGTCATTTAATTATTAACGAACATTATACTTCTCTTTTTTAATGAACTACGAAAATAAACTTGATACATGGGCAACGCGCGTAACTTACTACGAGACATTCAACGTGGTCAATTTCAACAAACATCGCTTCGATCAGGTTACCCACTCAGCATTTGGGAAATGATAATATTTTGCGGATATTTTAGTGTACTTGTATAATGAAAATTTGACTAATAATATTGTATAAATATTTTATTCTCATGATAACAAAATATTGGTCTATATGGTTGCATAAAAATGTTGACTTCACATTTTTTATAGTGTTTCCATGAAAATGTTTTATGAAAAAATACGACTAAAATGTTTTGTTAGGTTATGTTTTTTACAAAATATTTTTCAAATGTAAACTTCATGGCCAAAAAATATAAATACAATATTTCCTTATTATTTACGCAAATTTTTCAAATTTTTTGACAACTATGATGTTTTCCTGAAAATATTTTTACCATAGTTGGGAAATATTAAAATGCTTTGTGGGTAAGTATCTATTTATTATTGCCTATTTGAATTACCTACATAAAATAAATATTTTTGACCGTGGATTTCGGAATATGTGTACGATATTTTAATATCTTGACTTGATTATATTCAAGGCTGGGCATTAACGAGTTAAAAATTAAAATTAAGTTAAAACGTTATAATATGACTGGATTTTTTTTTTTGCAAATAGCAAATTTTAACTTTACACTAAGTTAAGTTACTTTTTTTTCAAAGTTAACTTTTAACTTAACGAGTTAACGAAAAAAAATACGAGTAACTTTTAACTTAACCTAACAAGTTAAAAAAAATCGTTAACTTGCCCAGCCTTGATTATATTTATGTCCGATGATAGTGATATACACTGAGACACGCATAATATTTAACCCACATCATAATACACATTACAATTAAATAGGTACGTTAAGCACATGTGTTTACTCTATAAATACCCAAAATTAATATTATTTTGTATTAATCCAAATTTCACATTTACTCATAGATTACAACATTTTTTACTTTTTTCTATTATAGAATCATTAAAATCATTCTTATCTGCTTTTTAAGATGGTGTCAGTGAACTATTAATTATTTTCTCTCTCTGGCCTACGCGAAACATAGACAAAACGTATTTTTGTAGAATCATTTTTTCTATGTTATTACATAATCTTAGAGTAAAATTACCCATTTCAAAAAAATACAGAGAATAATATTTTTGAGGGAATGACATATCGATTTGTCAAAATATTGTCTCAGAACAATTCAATCATAATTTTAATTTACAACAATTCTAGGTTTATTTTGAAAGTCGAATATCGAGTCTAATAATAATAAAATATAAAAACGATATGTCATTCCCTCGAAAATATTATTCTCTATCGTTTTTGTAATAGGACGTGTAATGACTCTAAGATTACTTAAAAGTATAGAAAAAAATGATTTTGCGCTTATGCGTTTTGTCTATGTTTAGCGTGGGCCAAGGAGAGAAAACAAATAGTGCGCTGACAACCTCTTAAAAACAAGACTGATTGCCGATATTTTTTTTCACAGGCATTTATTTACAAAAACTATCTTGAATATATCGTATATTGTTTTTACCTATGTAGGTACCTACCCATGTTGTGTCTAATATAAAAACTAAAATTGGATATTATTAGTTCATAAATACAAATTTAGATTTCTAACAAAACCTTAAAGATTATGAAATTATATAAAAATAAAGGAAGTTCGTAAGAGAATAAAATAAATATGGGGCCCCGCAAAACAATCATTATAACTGCGATTCGGTTAATTTTGCATACCGTTCCTGTCGCCGTTTAACATTCGGCCCGTTTCCGAATCTCGCGGAATCAAATGCAGCTGGTACATCATTTTAGCCGGTGATGTACCATGAACAGGAAGTCATTTCGTGATCGTGTCGTTGACGATATCTTCTATCAGGTTAGTGTACTGTTATTTATGTTACGTGTGCAATATTTTTTCAGGGTGTTTTATTATTTATATATCATTAATAATATTGTGGTAGATGTTACTCAAATATTTAACACACATTTTCTCAATATTAATCATCGCGCGCGTATTATATTACGGTGGGAATACGTTTATACAGCTAATATAATCAGTTAGGTCGAGTTATTGGAACGAAGTTATCCTTATCGCGGGTTCGCGAGGGGACCTAGCCGAGCAAAAATGTAACGCGTTACGAAAAAACCGTAAGAAAAAGAGAAAATAAAGGAAACCGATAACTATGGTGAAAATTTTTTTTAGGCAAATAAGTTTTTTAAATTTCCAAAATAGCCATTATGTTGATCGTATTTTTTTAAACAGTTAAAAAAAAAAAATTAAATGTAAAGAAAATTGCTAATTATTATTTTGAATTTCTAAGTATAATAGTTAATATGTTACCTATGCATTGAATATTATGCTAAACAATCAGAATTTCCATACTTATGAGTGTAAAAAAATTGTATTTAAATATATTGATTTTCCACGGAGATACTAAGGGTGATACGGGACATCAATAATCAAAATCAAAGGGATGAGTGGGTAGAGAGAATCGGCGGTCAACATAACCGCACATTTACCGTTCATAACCACACATTTTACACTGTTCAATACCTGCACACATTTATTCTATTGTTAAAAAGGGAAATTTGAAAGGTTGATAGTTCAAAACCACACACATTTGATTGACAGTTAAAAATGAAACATATTTTATTGTTATTAAAAAAATAATTTAGTAGGTACCTACTTATTAAAAATAACTCAATATATTATAACTAAATTTAAATAGGATCAAAGACAATCGACTATAACTTTTTGCATTTTTTTAAGGGCATTTTTTGAGCTTTTTAGGGCATCAAAATCTCAGGCCTACTATTATAAGAAAACTTGTATTACATTTTAAAATCAATAGAAATTTTTAGAAATTTCTAACTTAAAATATTTTGTAGATTTTCATGATTTTTATGCCTTTTGTCAAAATTCGAACTTTAAAAGCTTATAAAAAAAACTTGTGACATTGGATTTTTAATATTTTTCAATTATCATTGTAATTAATAGCCTTCTATTAAATTGTCAATCTTTTTTACCCAAAAAATAAAATTGTATTGATATTGAATTTGGTTTCAGTAATTATCGTTGTTGTTTTAACACATCTATCTAAAAAAATAAAATAAACAAAAGTAAATTAATAATAACCCAAAATATATTTATTGTTTTGAATTAATGTTCTTACTAAATGAAATATTGTAGGATGCGGAACATAAAATTCATTTTTAAGTCGACTATGGTAACTTTCTGCGCTGTTTGTCGCAAAGTTTTATTTTTATGATTTTTTTTTTATCTTGATTAAATATGATTAACTGGTGTGCGGTACTAAACGATAATGTTATCTTAGATAAATGTATACGTTATTTATATAAATCAATGTGTGCGGTATTGAACGGTTTGATCTGGGGAAAATATGCGGGATGAAGGTATAAAAGTGGTATGGTTATGAACGACGCCCGAGAGAATGAGAGCCTGGCACGTTAATATTATGCCAAATCTGCATACGAAAGGTACATTGTTCCGTGACACGTTCGATTTTTTTTAAAAAAAAGATTTGCTGGCTTGCGTCAATTTAAAATGATTACCTTATCAGCAGGGAACTGAATCATACCTATTTATTTATTTATTAGAAAAAGCTAATTGTTATCTGAAAAAAAATCTGTAAAATGGACGATTAAAATCATAAAGTTCTTGTTGAAATAACATTTTGTTTTAGATATTTTTTTTTATGTTTTTTGCTTGTTTGGAGTTCGACAAGTTTAGAGTTTTGTTTTAAGCTGATATTTTCAATTTTTCAGTATCGTTACGTTAAAATACATTTCGTAAGAAATACTATTATAAAATCACAAGTAACAACTGCCCCGTGTAGACTTTATCTACGATCTGAAGTCTGTACCATTAGGTAATACCGATCGACAAAATTGCGATCGGTCGCTATTATATTATTATATTTCTGAGACTTTCGAGATATTACATGATAATATAAAATTATGGTCGACGTGTATTGTACATGGTCTAACATATAATTATTATATAATATTATGTCTTAGTCCTTGCCCCGTAGTAGGGGTATAGCTCAACAAAATAAATCTATTTTGTGTAGGTATCAATTTTTCAATTTAAAGGAGTATTTATTTTTCGTAATTTGTTGTATTAAGTATATTTAGGTACATACACTTAATATTTTTAGCATAACCCCTAAACATAACGTGGGTGGCTTTGACCTTTTTATTTAAATAATACATTTCACAATTAGGTAATATTGTAATTTGCTATTAATTAAAATAACATGAATATTATATTATAATAATATTATAGTGTCCCAAAATCAGGGCTTGAAACCGAAAACATTTATTTGCGATTTCGATTTTAGTTTAAGATATCGGTAGGTATTATTTATTTTTTCCAATTCGGTTTCTGGTTTTGAATATTGATAAATATTTTTTCGATTTCAATTTCCGTTTGATTTTTTTAAACAATATTTAGTTTTCTGTATTTTCTTTGCCTTATTTTCATTAGGATCTAAGACAATATTGGTCCCCGTGAAAAATGCACATAGTTGACCCCCGTCATAATTTTATACACGGACAACAATTATTGAACTCCGGCTTAAAAATTAAATACAAAATAATTTTTTTAAACATAAAATGTTCCTACATTTAATATAGTTGAAATAATAATTAGATAAAATGAATATTACAATTTTCTACAATGTTTACCTAATAGTTATAGGTCTATACAAATCATTTAAAAATTCATCTTCTGAAAATTTAATATTGACTTTAATACAAATAGACAAAATGTTTTATTATTTTCGCTTATGGGTTTTGTAACGTGCTCAACTCGTTCTAGTTGAAGTGATGAAAGGTGTTTTGAAAATATAAACCACGATGATGATAGTATATTTTGTATTTGTTTAGAGAACGTGATACACGCATGTGTTCTTTCCGTCTTACAAGTGCGTTCCGTAAAATGGGGTGACTCCAGACAGATTTGAACGTTTTCTCAAAAATTAACCTCAATACTTATATTGTTTTTAAAATTATGAAAAAAATATACAATGTTCTCTAGGTATGTTTAAAAACCATATAACAAAAAAATAATCATAAAAGTCATTAAAGTTCGCACACTTTTTTTAAAAGTTGAAAACTGTCCGGAGTCGCCCGCAAATGAGCATTTTCAAACATTAATATTTTACATACCTACTGATAACTCGCTAAATAAGTTTCACCATAACTTTTTAGTGGTATAATTATTGGTATAGTTTTCTACTGATTTTTGATAGTGTTAAACAAAAGAGGAAGATGGTGTTTGGTTCTTTTTTTCGGCACATTTGTTCGACTCTGCTTTGCTTTGCCCCCACACCCCCACTCTAATATCAATAATACCTTCACTCTTCAAAACGCATCAACTACTAAATTACCAAATTACAAAACTACTAGATAAGAATTACTAACTATATAATATTACGCACTTTGAAAATCATTCTTTTATAGTACAATATATATTTTATTATTTTAGTACAATAAACCTATTTGTATTAGCAAATATATCAATAACGTTCTCAATACTGATAATGATAATGATATCTTTTTCAATGTATATTATTGAAGAGTTTCTTGCAGGATACTCGTGCGTATAGCCATATTATGTTTGTGCGCATTGCAGAAAAGCTTCGTTCACGAGTAGCCGAGCTGATTGGTATTGTAATGGCTACATGTAGTAGTTTGTGTACGTTGGGAAACAAACTTTTAGAAATATTTTATTGTTTCATAATTTATTTCATATCTTGATTGCAAGATGCTGTTTTTTGCTACGGCCATCTCTGACTAAATATTGAATTTCGATAAATCCAATAATCCCTGAAAACAGTTAAAACGTACTAATGACTTTTTATCATAAAATTAAAAACTGAAGATTTACTTGATAATGATCAATAAAAAAAATTGACTTTCTTCAGATTTTAGTTGAAATAAATTATCAACAGATATGTTCATTTGTCATTCATTCGAAAATCTTTCTTTTAACTTTGTAACAAGTGTGTCAAGAATCACATAGTATGCATTTATTCTATAGAAACCTTCAGTTTTCTGTACGTTACTCTGTGTTGGTATCTACTATTGCTTTATAACTGGACATTACTGCTTCACAATTTCCGTAACGGCAATTCCACCTAGTGTTACTTAACCTTGTAATGGACTTTTTTTCAACCAACTTATTTGGAATATCGATTAATTTTTTATTATTAGTCGGATATGAAAAGTGAACATGAAGTAATTTAATATTTGAAATATTATTAAATTGTTTTTTATTTTAAAACAAAACACATTTATTTAAAAAATAAAAATATAAATAGGCAATATAAAATAATTAATCCATACATTTACTATTTTACACATGTCTAGAACTACTAAATTAACTTTGTGTGCCATGTAGTGTGTATAAATTGCGTACGGATATTTTTCTTTAATCTTTGCTTGGACACCATTAAATCGTCCAGACAATATAACGCTGTATACGATATACCTATCGTACGACTGGGCTACAATTGCCACTTGAGGGTTTAAATTACATTGCTTGAGGTAATCTAGCATAGTTTATTTTGATAACATTTCGGGGAAAAAAAATACAACTAAATAATAAAATAATAGATATAACATCATAAATCATTATTCATTTATGTAAACTAGATAAGTAAAACTTACAAATTAAAAAAAAAATAATAATAATAAACTAAAAATATTTAACATTAACAATTCAAATAAAATAATATGTCAAACAACTAGTCTTTATTGGAAAATAAAAGTTGAATAGTAATAAATTGATAAATGGCCACTAGTCTTCAATTTAATAATATACATAATTATATCACAATATCCAAGTATATTTTATATTTTATTGGTATGGAGTTTTTTTTGTTGGTATTTAAATAAAAAAAAATACAATTTATTTGTCTTGGATTTATAATATCTGTGATTTTATAACATAAAAAACCATTACTAAAAGGTAAATTAAAAACTATGTAAATACCACTGAAACTTTATGAAATATTATATAGGGAATTGTGTTCAGTGTAAATTACATTAATTATAGAAAAAAACCTTAGTTTTATAAAATAAAATAATTATAAAAAGTAGGTTAAAATTTCATATTTTGGTAATGTTTTACTACCTAGTGTATTTACTTACTTGGCATTTATTGCTGAATAATAAACACAAAGGACTGTGGACTGCACATATTATGCTAAAAATGTAACAAGAGGTGGGTGCTTCGTTCTAGAAAAGACCTCTTCAATAGTACAGTCGTTAAAAAAATTATTTTTATTAATTATTTAAAACCACACGTCTTGGAATTGCACATAAGTTATAAGCCTTTTAAATGTGATATCTGTGATCGAAAGTTTTCATGGAGATCAACTTTAAAAAGTCTTATCAGGACATACACTGGTGCTACGTTCAATTATGATCAAAACCATATGCTGTCTTTTAATAATTTGATAATTGATCAAGAGATAGCGGTTGACAATCCGCAACAGGAGGAAAAAACCAAGGAAGAGGAAGATGATAGAATGGCAAGAACCCGAAAGGTTCAGATAAATAAATACAGTGGCGTAATTAGGTAATTTGGTTTGGGTTATAGGTTTGGTTATAGGTTTTAGCAAAATATGTACAGTGTACATTGTACACCTCATACAGTAACTTCCCCCCCCCCCCACTAGAACAAAAAAAGAGGGGTGTTCCTTTCAGTTTGATGATAGGTGATTGTTTGTGTATGTTGGATATTGCACCTTAGATGAGTACCATGCTGGTTCTCTCCATTGTAGTGAATTCGAAGTCAACCCCTACAATGTTTAATTTATTCATAGTTGTAAGTTTTTGTTTCTATTTTGTTAGTCCTGTAATTTCAAAATTCAAAAGTTTTTTACTTATTGTTTTGACTATAGTTGATCAAAAAATACAAGTTAATATAAAAGTATATATTTTATTACTATAGTATACAATATAAAATTTAAGTATTATGATATTCAGGTAGCTTGAATAATTTTACGAAACTAGATCCATTTTCCTTGGTCTTTTAGCAATATCATCTAATACATCTTCAGGATTAACTTTAATGTCTCTATGGACCGCCAACATACTTAATAACTCATTTAACCTATCCTAAAAATGATTTAAATAATTAAATTGTTAGTATTATTAATTTGAAATATAAATCAAATTTTATGAGCTACTTACTTCAGTCATAGTATTCCGTAGGTATGTTTTAACTCTTTTTAGAGATGAAAACATACGTTCAGGAGTAGTGGTAGATACAGGTAATGTACACAATATGTGTAATAATAAATAAATGTTAGGGTATATCTCTTTGTTGCATTCTGTAAGTGCATCAATCCCAGTTTTAGGTATACAGCTAGTTCTCTTGAGTTTTGTTCGCCAAAGTCTTAACTCTGTTAATGAATTATTTTTGTCTACCTGAGGTGAATAAAATTCAACTAACTGCGTAAAATGTAATTTACTAATTTATCATCTTCTGTGAAATGCTCATTACTCGAAAACAAACATCCAAAACCTGATAAAAAAATGTTATTAGTAAATACTAAATTTACAATTTCAAAAATATTTTAGAATTTTTACCGTTAAATAAAGTATTTAATGTGATAAAAATCGCTCAGTTAATTGACTCTACTTTACTCTGGTCTACTTTAATTAAGACATTTACAAATATAATTTATTATCTATACATCATGCTTATCATCAATTAAATAATATAACATACCTACTAGAATCCAATCGGTTTATTATTGTTGGTTCAAGTTTGGAGTAGGTACACTTTTCAAAAATTATCTGCATCTAGAGTAGAGGATGTATGACAAATCATTTTTAAATGTTCACGAAAGGCCTAAATGTAATACATATGTTAACTATCTTTCTTCGAACAATAAAAACACAACTTATATATTTTATGGAAACATTAACACTTTATTATACAAAGAAAAACATTAACTTTCGGCCCAGCTTTCAGGACGACCCAACTCGTTTCAGGTCTCCAACCGACTGACTACCATAGTACAATGTAAAAATCAGTATACACTCTGGTGTTAGATTACACCCATATTACTGGTGGGGCTTATCTTATATTAATTATATAACTGTACAATGCCTGTGTTAACACATATTTTATTTTTACGACAAATATAAATGAAATAAAATAATAACCTATTTTGCTTTTTTCCATACTTTCAAAGTTGTCTACACAAAATCTCCTAAAGGTTGCCTATTTTTTCCACCAACTTTTACAAAAACCGTGCAATACTTGCAAAATGCTCCGCCTTTCGCTTCTGAGTAAGCTAACCAATTAAATTCCAAAAGCCATTTACCTACTGGCTACTAGTGACAACTGAAAATAAACGATTAAATACGAACTCATATACGGTTGTAAGGGTTGTATTATATAATAAAATTATATAATATAATCAAAGAAAATACTTCCCATCAGAAAAAAGTATGGTTCACTGTACAGGGTTATATTGTGCATTGGCACGAGTGTGTATACTTATCGTTAGTAGGTATACTTGTCTATGCGCGCGTGTGCTCTCGATAACAAGCCACATGTTTTATTTTAAGAATCGGAAATACAAGTATACATTATACAAACGGTCGGACTGTCGGAATTAACGTAGGCCGCGTTGGAGTATCATATTATAATAAATAAAATATAAAAGTGGGTAAGTGGATATCACTCTGCTGTACAGTAGGTTAAAAGTGGGTCAATGTATACAGGATTGTATTAAACTTAAATTCAACGATATAATATCATTGTATAAGAAAAACGATTCTAATCGGAGACGGTTTATCAGTCGGGATATTGTTATTATTTATTATATCCTGTAAGTTGAATTAATATTGAAATATCATTATTTTTTATTCGTTTCTATGGTGATATATAAAGCGTTACTGTGTATAAATGATTACCGTTTAAATTAAATCACAGGATATAATAATTTATGATTGTAAACAAATCATATAAAATGATAAGTTGAATCAATATAAATAGAGTTAAAAAAAAACCATATTTGTACAAAAACTTAAAACACTATATAGTCATTAGCAGGGCTCGATACTTCTAGCATTTGCATATTTATTTATAGCATGTTAAAATATGGCAGAATAAGCTACATATCAATTTGTTACTAAAAGGAATACAGCTTTAAAAGTTTTTAGAGCATATTTTTGCATATTCTAAGGTTTTTGCATTTTTGCTGCTAATTTTATAAGTGTCTTGCTATTTTTGCATATTATTTGTTAATCTGAAAAAAATACTTTAAATTCCTATTTTGCAAAAGTAAAATGTTTAATCTTATAAAGCCTTATAAGATTATAAAATCTTAAAATTTTTTAGGATTAGATTATAAATAAATACTCAAACACCTCAACCTTAGGAGACTGTCTTTTTCACTTTTTACTTTTGATAAGCATATAAAATAAATATAAAATTAGAATAGTGATAAAAAGTGAGTGCATAGCAACCTTGAAAACTGAATAATATATCCTCTCAAATATGTTAGTATTTAATTAAATGACAAGGAAATTACCAGTTTCGGAATCCTATCATCTTATTGGAATACGAAAAGCATAGTCATTAAGAGATATCAAATGGTAAATTTGCTACACGTGAAAAATACTGTATTAGAAAAAAAACCTATCTAAATAGAAAATTTCTTGCAGATAATTATTTTTGCTACTCCATAATTTTGACTCTAGTGACACTCATGATAAGATGGATCTGGATTGAATTCATCAAGATATCAAGCAATAGGTACTTTGCAAACACCTTTTCCCTTGAAATCTGGCCGTTTCATGTATTGCAGGGTGATTACCCAATAAATTACCTAATTAAAAAAAGTTAATGTTTTATAATTATATGTAATATGAAATAAGATTAAGTACCATAAAAATTATTATTTAACACATTAACTGATATTATTACTTCAATCAAATATAAAAGAAATTATCCAAAAAGTTAATAAATCAACCATATAATTATAATAAATTGTGGTTATGTTAAACTATGCAAAATATGTATTTTAAATTATTTATTTATTTAACAATGTCCCCTGTCAATAAAATAGTACCTACAATATTAGGGTATAGTTAGTACTTAAATAATAATAGCAAATATTATAATATTTATGTACTTTGTTTGAATTATATTATGTTTAATGCTTATATTATAATATGTTGATTCTCGTCTATTGACGCAAGGTTTACCTTTTAGTGATAAACGAAGCTGTATCAATTATATAAAAAAAAAAAAAATGTTAAATTTACCTACTGTAAACTCTATTAGTTAACTACTGCCAATAAATAAAATTAATGATTATCATTATAAGATGATTTTTATAACATTGTAAAGCATAGTTGGGCCATACTTATAATTTATTTATGCATTGTTGTAAAAAAATATGAAAATTATACTTATTATTAAATAAATAATGCATTATACAATAAGAAATTAAGAATTAAAAAAAAATATATAAAAAAAAACTAATTATAATGTGGTTCCTATGCTATAACTTATAATGTTAATTTATTTTAATTGTATTCATTATAGGATAATTAGTCATAAAGCAAATACATTCTCATTTAATTACCACTGTTTTTTGATAAGTCGAGAACCTTTAAAATTACTGTAAAAAGGCCATTCAACTCTAAAGCATAGATTGGTCATACTTATAATTAATTTACTGAGCACATGAGTTATAAAAAAAAAAAAATATGAAAATTATGCATATTATTCATGTATTGTAATAAGAAGTAAAAGAAAAAAAAAATTGAAAATTAAAATTGTAAGGTGATTCCTATGCTATAACTTATAATTAATTTATTGCAAACATTTTGGTAAAAAAAAAAAAAACAGCAAAAAGAAAAATTGTTAAATGATTTATTGTAAGATAGGAATCCTTTCTATTAGAAATTAAGTCATTTTAATTGTATAAAATGTAGTAATATTAGTAATAAAGCAAACATTCTCAATTAATTACAACCATTTGGTGATCATTTGTGGAACCTTTAAAAATACTGTAAAAAGGACATTCAACTGTAGAGCATAGATGGATCATACTTATAATTAATTGAAATAATGAAAAAATGACTGTTAAAAAAAAAAAATCATACTTATTATTAATGTGTTGCAATAAGTAATAAAAGAAAAAAACAAAAAAAATAAAAAAAAAATAATATGATTCCTATGCCATAACTTATAATTTTAAGTGATTTCAATTGTCCTCATTGTAGGATAATTAGTCATAAAGCAAATACTAAATTAATTACCACTGTTTGTTGATAACTTTGAGAACCTTTAAAAATACTGTAAAAAGGCTATTCAACTGTAAAGCATAGATGGGTCATACTTATAATTAATTTAGGTAATGAAAAAATAAAAGAAAAAAAAAAGAAAAAAAAATTAAAAATTAAAAAAAAAATCATAATTATTATTGCAATAAGTAATAAAAAAAAAAATAGAAAAAAATAATAATAAGGTGATTCCTATGCTATTAATAATTAAGTAATTTGAATTGTATACATTGTAAGAATTAGTATTGAAGTAATTGTCCTCGACCAATCACTACACCTTCAAAAAGATCATAAAGACCATTCAACTGTTTGATTTTGTTTTGAAAAGAATTTATCATGAACAGTCAAAAGAGAGGAAATAAGTTTGCATGAATTAATAGTTATTTATTAATTTGGGAACATAAGACTGCAATCAAAAAACAATTGTACAAAACTGAGCGTTTTGAGCACGTCTAAACTTAACTAAATAACTTCGATGAATTATAAACCGGATCAATATCCAAGGACAATGATTTAATAAATAGCATCAGTAGTTGGGCAAACATTTAATGTTAGTATTCAAGAATGGTAACCATATTTTATTTATTCGTACAGAGCAATGTTCCACAATAATACTTGTTTGGCAAACTTTTCAGTGTACTGCAATGGGTATACTTAGTTAATAACATTTGTGTGCTATTGTGTGACAAGTGGATTTTAAGCTACAACTACCTGTCATATATTAGAAAAAATTACTGGTAGTGCTGTTCCAACACAACCTATTAATACTTGGATCAACATACCATCAGTATATTTCATTTCAACAATTAATAAAGTCATGTCAACAGTTAATAAAGTCATGACAACAGTTAATAAAGTCCACGAGAGAAGATTACCTTTCAAAAAGTTGCCCAGTAACTTTGGGTAATTAAGGCTAAAGATTTTGCAGTGCAGTTCTTAAACAAACTTGTAAAGGACTACACAATCAAACATATGTCTTAAGTTCTTGAAAGAGTACCTCGACTTTGTAATATAAAACAAATTCGATGCTATGCTTCTGTACATTACCGGTTTGTTATTTACCTCATCATGCTGTGTTAATGCAGGACATCCTCACTACTAAAACATATTAACAATTACGCATTATCAGTTATTACATCATGTCTGTCTCTAAATGACATCTTGTGTAATGGGACCGGAAGATCAGCCACCACTTTGACAGATATACATAGATCTTTGATTCTGAAAAACTGTGACACATGGGACTAAATTGACTCCATTTTAGCCACAATATGTAAAGCAAACTTTGAAAACAAAATATGTGTCAAACTTACAATAGCCAGGGTCATTAAAAATGATTTTTGCAGGATCGAATATCGTCAAACAGTATAATCAAATATTAAAGTCTAATTGGAATACAAAAAAATCACATCTCACTTTGAAAAAATAGTGTTTAAACTTGTCTGATAATCTTATGTACTGTCTGATATACCGGCCACTGCTCACTGTACTCACACTTCCCCAAAATAATATGTGGCATTACTTAAAGTACAACATGACAAATTTGTTACAATTTGTTCAAAGTTATCCTGAAACCGTTGAAACCACCTGTCAAGATGACAAAACATAAATTGCTTTCAGATATACTCAAAAAATATGATCCATTGGTATATAATATTACATCAATATTGAACAATGGAAATATATTTTTGCAACAATTATAAGCATTGCGGATACTATACTGTCCGCAGACCTTCAAACACGTTGGTCTTTATGTTATAAGCGTACCTATAAGTCAATAGAAACTCTGTATTTCACTTCTAGTTATACAACGTTCATATAATTATGATGTGTACCTACCAGACGAGTCCTTTGGATCTTGAATACATTTTCAATTAAATGCCACTTACAAAGGAAAACAGTTGAATGTCGTCATTAACATGGAGCCAAATATTATCATTGTGAATTTTTATAAAGTTCAGTATCATCAGAATATCATTATTTGTTATTATTGTGTATTATATAAACTGTAACTGCATTCGCATTTTGTTATTTTTTTTTTAATATTTCGTCATAACTGGTAGATTAGGTAGGTTTTTTAATGTGCAATAACCTTATGTAAAACATAATTTAGACTTCGGTCAAACCTAAGAAAAATTATTAATTTAGTGCAAATTGTTGATGTCTTTGGTTTCGCATACCGTACTTTTTTTTTATAATAAAAAGGGTTGTTATGTTTTAAACAACTCGTTGAAAACATTTATTTTAAACATTTGCTTATAACGTTTTATAAATTGATCAAAACTGATTAAAGTCAAATTAAATATTCCATTTTATTTTTAATATTTTATTAATTTTATTGGTTATTTCATCAAACACAACTAAATAATAAAATAATAGATATAACATCATAAATCATTATTCATTTATGTAATCTAAATAAGTAAAATTTAAAAATTTAAAAAAAAAATAATAATAAACTAAAAATATTTAACATTAACAATTCTAATAAAATAATATGTCTAACAACTAGTCTTTATTGGAAAATAAAAGTTGAATAGTAATAAATTGATAAATGGCCACTAGTCTTCAATTTAATAATAAACATAATTGTATCACAATATCCAAGTATAATTTATATTTTATTGGTACGGAGTTTTTTTTGTAACAACTTTTGTAACAGTCATAGGGTTTCTGCGTTCTCACTTTTTATCACTATTATTCTTATTTTTTTTTTAATGTTCTTAATTCTTAAATGTTCTTAGTATCATTTATTTCATACATATTATATATATATATATATATAAATATATTTTTTAAAAATATTTTATAATATGAATAATTTAAATGGTACATGTGGTACATTTTTTATATTGTTAAAAATGTATGTGAGAAACATTGTATATAATACAATTGTGTTATTTTCTTTGATTGCCACAGTTGAATTTGTTTTTGATTTCTTTATCTTTGTTTTTGATATAATTTATAGTATTAATAATATGAGTACTTTTGATTTATGTTTCGTATTATACATTTAATAAAGCCTTAATAAATTGATAAATTCTTGGATGGACTGAATAAAACATAGCATTGAATATTGAATAATTTTATTTCCATATTTTTTTTTGAGATGTAAGTTAGTGTTAGTTTAAAAATTAGAATGAATCGACTTTTTTGAAACTTTATGGTAAGAATATTATCTGTGTTGGTTTTTCAAAATAGTTACAATTCACATAAAAACTGAATAATAGTAAAAAACCAACATATATAATAGCCAATAGGTCACATAATAGGTCGATTCATTCTAATGTTTAAACTAATGGAGTTAAACGTGATGTACCGAGTGTAAATTTGGGATGTTACAACCTTGTAAGACAGAGATAACACATGGGTGTGGCGTCTTCTTAAATAAAACGGATAATTTTACCAAACATACAGTGTGATGACGATAAAAAAAATATACGTCAGGTAATAACATATTAATATTATGTGTTAGAAAAGTTCTAGATATTAGCGAAACAAATTTAGAGCAACAAGTGTGTTTAGTGCACACTTGTTGCTCTAAATTTAAATTAAATAAACATCGGCACATGAGATCAATCAAAAATATTAAAATTTTTTTGTATATTTTTGACTTAATAGACGATGGTAGGTATATGGGGGCTATAAGCCATGTGAAAACAGTACGACTCCCATGTAGTGATGAAATTCGGAAAAATATGGTTAAAAACTGAATAAAAATAGATCTCTCACTCTGCTATATGACCTTACACTGGTACAGTGTACTCTCGGTAACTCGAAGCTCGCGGGGTAAAAAATAATTTGACTTATTAAAAATGTCGAGTTCCTTCTCAAAATTTTAATGTTTGATTGTTATTTGATGGGGAATTTTATTTGTTCGAGATGTCGAGAATTTCGAGTTATCGAGGTTCTAGTTACCGATAAAGTACACTGTATACGATCTATGCATTGATTTTAAAAAGTTCAATAAATATACAAATTATAAGCTTATTAGCTAGTGCGTTTTTTTACATCAATACAATAGTACAATACTGTGTTTTGACGTAAATAATATAAAATGAAATTTTTCTTTTAATTGAACAAGGCATGTCTAATTAACAAATGATTGACGATAAAAAATGGGAAATACTAGTTTGTATTCAATTTTACAAACCTTACAATCTGAATTTAATTTTTTTTCAATTTCGATTTTAATTTTAAGAGCTCGTTGCACTAGCATTTATTATCTCCGTCTCACAAGTGCGTAACATAACAAACTTTATGCTGAGTAGATCATGTTTAACTCCGTTAGTTTACAAATTAAAGTGAATTTATATCTTGTAAATTTTAATGGTAAGTTTATTACCTAGGCAATGTCATAGGCTTTTTACTATATTTTAATTTTAAACAGAGTTATGAGTATTTTAAAATTGTAAATTGTTTGTAGTTTATAAATACTTATAGCTCGCATTAAAATTAAAATATAAAGAATATCCTATGACATTGTCTAGATAATGATATTACTTTTAAATTGTAAATATAAGAGGTCTATTCTCTCCAATTTTTAAACTAACGAAACTAAACGTGATTTGCTGAGCGTAAAATTTGATATGTTACACCAGGGCCACTGCTTACACTTGAAAAAAGGGAAAAATAAGTTAATATTAATGTTATTATAGTAACAAATTACAATTCAAATCAAATCTTTGACTATTTTTTTTTAAGTTTCTATAATAATAAAAATAATAAATAATAATATGTTTAGAATATAAGATAACAATTTTAATGAGCACATCCATATTTTGGTCATCGTCGTCGGCCGTTGCGTATGATGGTGGAAAAACAGGAAAATCTATTTTTATTTTATCAACACTTGGTATTGACGCGTATTGAGGTTAGGTTAGGTGTATATAGCCCTTCTTTTACAAGCTCCACTGATAGATTAGCATTTCCCACAAACAGCCATCCAATCATTATTATAACGCCCCTGTCTAGCGTTACCGTCAAGTGGCTAAATATTTCAGCTCAATTGGCCGGTGTCCGGGCAACGGATGTCCCGGGGGTACTTCCACGTTGATTT
>NC_042493.1:107305021-107306271 GCF_005508785.2 Acyrthosiphon pisum
TCATGGGTATGGCTGTCTTTAATTTCGGTTAACTTCGTTTTTGAACTATTGGTTTTGACATACGCACTACAGGTTTTTTTTACACAACGCCAACTTATATCTCCAGAAACAAGGGTTCTACTCAGGAGATATTTAAAATAACGAAAAACTAAACAAAGTTTTTGTTTACTTGAAATAGTTATATAAAATTCCATTATAGTAGTACTCACTATTCATGTACTGATGCAACTGACACATAAAATACAACTGATAAATGCATTTTTATATAATATAATCTTTATCGATTGGGATTTTACAATTTCGATTAGCACGAATAACGACAAAATATTATTATCTTTATCGATTTGGATATTGCTTTCGATTAGCTTGGGAAACGATCAAATATTATTTTAGATTTTATAGTTACACGCCAATATACTCAATAAATGGCAACGTTGCACGATTTTCACCTGATCTGAATCGGGCGCATATGGGCTATGATTTGGGGCGCAAATGGGCTATGATAAATGAGTTCGGGCGCAAATGGGTTGCGCCGTTTTCCTGGTGTCTATTAGGTTAGGTTAGGTGTATACAGCCCTTCTTTTACAAGCTCCACTGATAGATTAGCATTTCCCACAAACAACCATCCAATCATTATTATAACGCCCCTGTCTAGCGTTACCGTGAAGTGGCTAAATGTCAGCTCAATTGGCCGGTGTCCGGGCAACGGATGTCCCGGGGGTACTTCCACGTTGACTTCCACGACGAAAAACGGGAATTTTTACGCAAAATCGATTTTTAACAAAATTTAATTTTTTTTTTTAAGTTTCTATAATAATAAAAATAATAAATAATAATATGTTTAGAATATAAGATAAAAATTTTAATGAGCACATCCATATTTTGGTCATCGTCGTCGGCCGTTGCGTATGATGGTGGAAAAACAGGAAAATCTATTTTTATTTTATCAACACTTGGTATTGACGCGTATTGAGGTTAGGTTAGGTGTATATAGCCCTTCTTTTACAAGTTCCACTGATAGATTTGCATTTCCCACAAACAACCATCCAATCATTATTATAACGCCCCTGTCTAGCGTTACCGTCAAGTGGCTAAATGTCAGCTCAATTGGCCGGTGTCCGGGCAACGGATGTCCCGGGGGTACTTCCACGTTGACTTCCACGACGAAAAACGGGAATTTTTACGCAAAATCGATTTTTCACAAAATTGAACTTTTTTTTTAAGTTTCTATAATAATAAAAATAATAAAT
>NC_042493.1:107306321-107307831 GCF_005508785.2 Acyrthosiphon pisum
AGTATAGAATTATGGTTCGAAATAGTGGACCATAATTGATGTGTTGACTTAGCTAAATATTTTTTATATACATTATATACATATTTGTATCTTGACAGTTGTTCAGATCGAGCACGTCTATGATATAATCAACGTACTGCATTTTCTGACCGCGAGGTAGTGAGTCGGGAAGTCTCAGCAGTGCAGCGTACTGCGATCGCGATCATGAAAATAAAACGAAACATTATATTATTAATATCAGTCATTACTCAAATCATAAGTAATTGCTACTCATATTATAATTTAATACAGCGCAATGACGTTTGTTATAATAATAATAATAATAATAATAATAATAATAATAATATCGCCGTCATTATTCGTGAATATATTATTATTAATTGTCCAAACTGCGTTTTATGCGAAATACATACCTCGAGCGTTTGTCTTACAGTCAAGTCCGGGAAAAGGTTTTCTTGTTGTAATACGTAACAGATGCACCGCTTGCACGGCTTGTTGAGACTCTCGCGATTCAAGTGAGTCCAACTTGGTCCGGCCCGATAAACAGTGTAGCAAAGTTGTTTTTCCACATCCTTTAAAATATAAAAACGAACATATCGAAAATACTAGTCAGTCGTTTCATAAAGCTAGATTTTCGTTACACAAAATAGTAATGAAGGAAATCGTACAATAATTTAATAGTATAGAATTATGGTTCGAAATAGTGGCTTCCTTTTCCTGGGCTGTAGCCCATTTGCGCCCAAGAGCAGCCCATTTGCGCCCCGAGGGTTATGGACATTTGCGCCCAAAATAAAAAACTTAACACCCTGATTTATAGCCCAAATGCGCCCATTTTGCATGCAACGTTGCCGTTGTTGTTTACAAATATACAATCCTATGTAAAATCAAAATTTAAAAAAAAGTAATAATTTTAAAAATAATGTTAAATACTAAACAGTATACATATTATATATATAAATATTATTTATATTGCATTAAATTATAAATTTCAAATAGAAACATTTTTACGTAAAATCAAAATAATTAATAAATACAATTACAATAATATACATATATACATCTAAATTTTAAATATTATTAATAATCCATTAAATTAAATTTATATAGAACCAAAATAAATCAAAATAAATAATACATATTAGTCAATAATAAGAATGTTAATAATACAAAAAATAATTAAATTATAATAATATTAAAATAATAATACAGTTATTATAAATCGATTTCCCGAAATTTATAAGACATTTTTTTTAAGTATTCTATTTTATTTAAGTGTTTTCCTCTGTACTCATTCCACGCTTCATAAGTAAGTTGTATTTTTTTCTTTTTCCTCTTTACGTCGTGGTTTTATTTTACCCTTCTTGATTTCATTTATTTTTAGATATGATTCTACTTGTATAAGTTTTAAATTTTCAATTACGCTAGTCAGTGGAGGATGGGGTGAATAAAAATTGGGAGTTAAAGTGCTTGTGAAATGATTCAGCGCAATTTGTGGTGCGAGGTGCGTCTG
>NC_042493.1:107307881-107323850 GCF_005508785.2 Acyrthosiphon pisum
CAAATATAATTTTAAATACTTTAGTCTTTATCAATGACCAATGTAACAATGTACAAAGTAAAGACTTAAACACTTTTTACCACTTTTACAGAAAAAACAGTTTTATACAAATTTAACACCGTTGTATTATATAATTCTATACTAAATCAATACTAATAGCTGCAGCAAATTTGTCAATAATTATTTTTGTTTCCAAACTATTTGGTACTTACATCTCTTTCAATATTTATTATTGATAAATTTGAAAATCGATCTTATTTCATCGTGGTTCTCCACCAAGTTTTTAATCTCCGTATTATAATGAAAACGAACATTCGCAGGCTGCCGAACTAACAGGTATTATGAACGCTGCTTGTAACAATTTATATAGATTTGGGTACACATCTTCAGTGACTACTAGTTAATATCATCGATATCAAAATTCTCTTTAACTTTAATCAGGCAATTTTTGACAACAAGCATCACTGATTTCTAATGTAATAAACGCAATGCGTTTTACTCGTGTTTATTTTGTTTATGGAATGTGCAACATTGATAATCATAATATAGCTGAAATAATAATATTTTTTTGTTTAAGAAAAATTTTTTAATTTCTATAACAAATAAAAAATGTGCAAGTCATAGCTTACTTTTTAATTTATATTTTGACCTATTATGTGGAAGCTAGATAAATATTTGTGGGAGCTAAGCCCCCCCTAACTTCCACCTAATTTCGCTTATGGTACAGTCAACTAAGAAATAAAGAAAATGGTTATTAATAATTAATTTCATTTATCGTCGGCTACGATCGATGACGGTGTGATATTATATAATAGGTGCTATATAATATGCGGAACATGGTATCTTATTTTCCTCATTTAATAATCAAATAATATTATTTTTTTTTTGTGTAGATACGAATTACTGTTGTACGACTGTTGGTCATTAGTCATTAGTGCTCACGAGCGCACAATTAGTTTTATACAATATCACAATGTGCAAAGTTATAGGTAGGTACATAAATATAAATCAATTGCTTCGGAGCCCGACGTCGATTAGATTACGGTCTAAACACTCTAAACTTAATAATATAATGTCATAGTGACAATCATTTATTGTATACCTACCTGAGCCTTTATGCATTTAGATTATATTTCTATAACTATAGTTCGGGATTCCTACAAATATACGCTCTCTAATATTAGCGAAAAAAAGCCGAGCAAAACCTGCACTGTTGCAACACACCAAATATTATCCCTTCGACAAAAATCGTCTGAACACACTTTTCAAAATGTTTTTCTCCAGATTTTCGCTGTTAATAAAATTTTCTCTCAATATTAGTCCTCGATTTTATATTTCATTATTTATCACTTCATGATTATGGCAATTATTTATGACACGCCTGCCTATTCCATTCAATTTTACCCACTTTTTTTTTTTTTTGCAAACGCGTAGGTATTAGGTGTGGTAAAAACGTTGTAATGACTGACGATATATTATTATCAAGTTCGCTGTAAATGTGCGAAAACGCCTTAAGTCACCGGAGAACGATTTTGAAAAAATGCATTTTTGTGTTTGGTATTTTCATGAAATCATAACAGTTTAACACCTTGTACATTCTAATTATTTAAATATGATATATTATGTTTTACTATGTAAATTTACCAAACGGATACAATGAAACAATAATAAATATGATTAAATTAATTTTTAACAAGATATTTTACTTTTCACGATGTACCGTAGTATTGGTATAAACTGTTGATACTTAATTCAAAAGCAAGAATGCCGTAACTCTTAAGTAAAAATGTCTGATATGATAAAATTATTTATACATTTTAGTATTAATGAATTCATAAAACAAAAATATTATTTTTAAGTCAATTTATAAATAAAAAAAAAACAACAATGCATAATTTTATAATAATTAACATGATGGAATATTTTGCTTAGCAATACGTAAACCGGTCCGTGTTACCAAGCCAAAATGCCGTCAATTATAATATTTGTACTATTTTTAAGATAAAATGCCGTTTCTTCTCAACAATACTTACGACGTTATAGTGCTTAGTATAGTGTATTTGCGACGTTTGTATCTAGTAACCACGAATTTTTCTACGATTTGCGGCGTTTTAGTTATTTGATTATTGCTTGCATTATACTTTTGGAGTAATATTTCAGGCATATTCATCTACACAAGCTAAATTTTACAATTTATAATTTATTTGTTTTTGTCTCATTTTTTTATTTTTTTTTGGGACTCGCGACGTTTTTGCTTATGACGGCAGTGTAGTTCTACAGTTTCACGTCGCGAAAAACCACGGTCTTTGCGTAGTGAAAAAATAGTATAATAATATTAATTTACTTTCATCGTTTAATGATTGACGAAAATTATAATACTCTTTTGTAATGAACTACGAAAATAATATTTTTGATACCGCCTACAAAAGGCTACATGGGCAACGCTCGTACACTATAAATATTCCAAATTAATATTTAAGAATGTAGGTATACTATTTTGTATCAAACCTAATTTCACATTTATCACGGACAACAACATTTTTTTTTCTATGTTAGAATCATTAAAAGCATTCTTGTCCGAATTTCAAAAAACAAGGTAACATTTTTTTTCACGGGCATTTACTTAAAAAAAACTATACTGAATACCTACATCGTATATTTCTGTATATCATGTCGTATATTGTTTGTTCCTAAGTAAGTAGGTACCTACTACCTACTCATTTTATGTCTAATATAAAAATACAAATTGGAAACTATATTTGCGATTAATTAAGGATATACGTTTTTTTTTAATTATACCTATAATATAGGTAGAACTTCATGGGTTAAATTTTAATTCACAGCTTTATTTTGCCATTTATTGAGATTGTATAATGTATAGATTATGGTGTTATTATAATCAATATTAAAACGCAAAGCGTCATTACGTGAACAATTGGATTTCGTTAAAAAAAGTTATAATTAATATGTTTGATTCTAGATTCTGTTATATAATGTATATAACGTAATATCGAAGTATTTTCATGATCGATTATTTCAATCAAAATGATAAAATGAAAAATTTATCATAAAATAATTCAGTTCTAGATTGAACGTGTGGAGCTTTATTTTCGAATATTTTCCGAAACAGTAGGTACACACAATAATTGACGAAGTAGGTACCGTCTGTATTCTAAAACGTACCTACCTATCGTTGCAATATTACTAGGTACTTATTATATTTTTATAATATTCCGTCGTAATATAATATTCGTTCGCTTATCGTTTTATCATAGGTACTGCCATTAGTTTTTCCCGTGTTACCTACCTAATTATTTATACGGAACGACCGCCGCGGTTTCTGGTCAAAATAATATTATGATACTAATAACTAATAAGTAATAACACTATAACAGATAGGTTATATGATAAATGCTATACTGCTAAAGGAAATAAAGTATTATCTGTTACAGTAGTGACTGTAATATCGACCATTTAATTGACGTTATCGTTTGCGAAGATATAAAATTGAACGGTCGGACCTATAACACAATCGGTTCCGTTCGTTTTCCCTGGTTTCAATGTAAAATTGACGTTTGTCTTTATGCCACAGTGAGAAATATTTTAGGGCGGTTCCAAGCGAGCAGTACCTATTCACCAAATTCGGTAGATATTCGCTAGCTGGCGCAGGTGTTCGCCGAATCCGAAACGCGCGAAATAATTAAGTTCCAAAAAAATATTACTGGTATTTCAATATTGTATAGAAAATATCACAGATTGTAAATATTCTACTATAAATTATGTTTAAATAAAAAAAAAGGTATTTCTATGCATTTAAACCTGTCTACCGATAAGCGGACTCGGAGACATAGCCATAGTTAATTATTTTTTCCGTATATACATATACATATATAGGTACCTACCACGATACCATTTTCAATAAACTACATACGCCGGTCGGTGGTTATATAGTCGGTAGACTATAGTAATTGTATATGTATAATAATAAATTGTTCCGAGCACGATTTCTCAACAGAGTAGGCACTACCGTCAGACCGACTGTCTATAGTAAATGTGTCATGTGCAGAATACGTTACTGAATAATAGTGTGTACGTCATGTAAAATTATTCCACTTTACGACTATGGCATATCATAAGCGGAAATTCGGTGAAATTACTTAGAGGGCTGAGAATTATAATAATTAATGTGCTCATTACTCCTATGGTTACCGCTGTACTAGGGCCGCTCGCAATTATTTATTTCAACAAGACAATTTACAAAGTTCGATATATTATTAAACAATTTTAACATACTGTACTAAACCGACGTTATTACTTTTCTATATTAATAATATCCCAAGTACATTCTCACGATAGGACAACAACAAGAATATTAAACTCTTCGACCATTCCAAGAATCGCGTACAATGTACGTACCTCGAGTTTAACAGCGTAATTCAAATATATATTTCCGCATTGCCACGATAGTGCGAAAACAAACCTATAAAAATAATCCTGATTAAATATCTGTTTTCGCGGAATACGAAAACAAGCTTATTTAAATTTGTGCCAACAATTTAATTGCCAATCATAAACTCGGGATGCTTCGGCAATAACAAAGTCCAGCTCCGGTTTCCTTTCAAATATCCACCTCCTGGACTCTACCGTGTAGGTACGTTTGTATCCGTATAGATTTTATATAAATATAACGTTATGTGCTATTGTGCTAATTAGAATTAGTACAGAGTTGCACTACACTGATTTCTCGGGCAGACGCTTATCGGTGACAGCCACAGATATAAAATATATATCTGCCGATGAGGTTTCGACGACGATGATAATAATAATAATATCATACACGCGCAGTTGCGACTTGCGATTAAAGGTCTAGGTCGTGCGGTGGGACGGTTTTTCGATTGGCGGGAGGGTGGAAGTGGCGGCGGCGGCCCGCGTTTCGTGGTGGCTAAGTTGTGCACGTATCTATTGTGTTTTTACTTTTTAGCCATTGTTAATATGATAATATTGTTATTAAGTGATAAGTAGTTCCTATTTTAATATTTTAAATTTTAATGGTTACTTGGATTTTTGTATGTATTACGTACGACTGGATTTAGTAAAAATAGTAGCTATTTTTATTTTACCTAATGATTATAATTTACAATATAATATTACCGAAATAATAATCTCGAGTTCGAACTAGGTGTGCGAATTCGCCGACGTCGATGTTCGCCAATCCGTTCGGTTACGTCATATCGTAGCACACACACATGCACAGTGTTTCTTAATTCGTAGTTCGGTTATTATTAATTAATCAAAAAGAGAAACAAGCGTTGGCGAAGTAAGTGGTGGTCGTTAATATTATATAAACGTTGCAAAATAAAAAACAGATTCATCTATCTTGGCCCATACTAATTAATATGAATAATTAATGATCGATTATTATTTATTTTTATTATTATTATTATTATTCACTCACAAATCTATTGTCTGGATAAAAACAATACTACAAACAATTATCCGTCAATCTGTCGAATAAAAATATAAAAAAAATAATAAAACTATCAATAATAAATAATTCCGGATACTTCTTCTCATTTTTTAAATTAATTAATATTTTTTTCGTAGTTTCTCCCCTGAATTCGTCTGCTGTATTTACATAAATGTAAATTAACATTCATTATTTTTTCGTAGTTTCTCCCCTGAATATCCATGTCTATAATACCCAGTCTATCCATGCCTTTCTTTCTTTTTCACTCACTCACGTGTACCATTCAAAAGAAGATTAACTTCCCGCGCGCGTACTGGTAACACACACACTTTTTTTTCATTTTTTACATTTGATTACACCAATTACAAGTGTTAATTCATGTCATGGAACGTGACATAGTTTGTCTTAATTTATGAACATTTTGATTTTTGGCAATACAACGTTTTGGATTTTCGCTCTCCAATTGGCAATCTGCCGTTTTATTCATCCGGCGGCTAGCACAAGTTTTGGATCCTTTTGAAGAAACAATGGAATCCAAAACACTTTACCGCATGTTATCTTCACGGACTAAGATATACAGGACTGGAAACCAAAATTTAAGATAAATAATAATTTAATAATTAAATATATTATTACCATTATAACTCATAAGTAATAGTCATATTATATAAATATAACTTGGCTCACCGTTTGCAATCTGGTCAGGATACCATTGTTTCTGATTTCCTCATAAAGTTTCACGGCTTGTGCCAGCCGCCGGATGAATATAACGGCAGATTTCCAATTACAAAATATATTAAAATAATTTGGCATGATGAAATTTTTGTAAAAAAATTTATTGATGGCGACGAGAACCAAAAAACTATTTTTTAACAATAATTACATTTTGTAGATTATATTTTAATTTTAGAGAAATATGATAAGAATAAAAAAGATGAGTTGTACTGTGGTCAGTTCGATTCCCCCTTCTAGTTTTTTCCAAACCAATAATGATATTAATATATTACCTACTATAGAATATCGCAAAACAATTTATTCTGTAATAAATATACATTGTGACATTCGTATAATATTTTTAATATATTAATTTATTAAAACATTAAATAGTTACATTTTATTTTTGAGATATTTAATGGGTAAATGGACACTTTGTACTATCTATTGTTTAAGTTGCATACCGTGGACATTTTGTACGGTGAAAATAAATTGATAAAAATTGTTCGCAGACACTTTGTACGGTATACATAAACTAGGTAATATATTTATTACTTTAGTGTATTATAGTGTGTAATGTCTTATGTGTATGTTTATACTGCACATTTTAATTATTATTGTTAATTTGAACAATTAACTTGTAAAATTGGATGCTCTTTAAAACAATTTTATTGTTTCTCTATTATAATTTTATAATTGTAGGTATGTTGTGCATACGTTAAAAATTTACGAAGCCTGTAGGTACCTACATAACACGAATTTATTATCATAGCTATTATTATTATTATTATTTATGTCTGTTAACTACATGTGTTTTATAATAACAAACTATGTGATATGTACACATTTTCTCTACCTCAGATAGTACAAACTGCCTGCCGTCATAAACATTTTATTACTATCTGAAATAGTACAAACTGCCCGCCACATTGACTGTTGTTACTAAATCCTAAAATAGTAAAGACTGTCCGTGGTTTTAATTCTTTCTAGGTGACCGTATAAAGTGTCCAACAACCATTTAATATGGTAATAAGAGATATACAGTGGCGTAATTTAAAGAGGAGCCGGGTAGGCATTTTCCTCCCTCTTATTGTCATTAGCGGGCCGCTGTTGGGTCGAGTATGGGCTAGTTTTGGTCATTGGGCCGCAAGCCCGCCAACATGGTTCATTTTAAAGTCATTGCTAAATAATTTATTATATTTATACTCTCCATACATATTTGGGGTTAAATTCCCCTCGAGTCTTCATTTAGTGGTTAATATATTTAGATATAGATACCTACCTGTACCTCTACATAGGTACATCTTTATTATTTAAACATTGTTATCTCTCAAAAAAAATGGGTTTTTATGCCTATGATGGTAATTAATAACTATTTTACATATTATATATATTATATTCATATATAGGTAAGTTAATTGCGTCTTTCAAATAATGATTATGATACTTTTGTTTGTAGTAATATTTCACTGCGCAGTTAGGTACTGCACAACAATTTATTTCCACATATTTAATTTTTTCTACCGTTATGGAATGGTTTAAAGTTAAGGGGATTGGAAGCGGCGATTTTCTGTCTTTGTCTAACACACGTGGAACATAGGATTATAGACGTGTTCTGTTTCCAACGTACCGATTAATATAGTGAAGCGATAAGAATTCTGAAAAAAGATTTGATTTTTTCGTCAAGTCTTCTTGAGATCGACTTTCCCACATTTTTTTTTTTGATTTAAACTTTTCCAAAAATTGAAATATGTCAATTTTTTGATTACTCTTTTAAATATATCGTTTTTATGATTTTGGGGGGATATCATATCAAAAATGGGAAAAAATCAAGACTTACTTGTAATGGACAATTACACTCACAGCTTATTATAAGTAATGATGGTACGGACCGGGAGCATATAATAATAATACATTTAATAATACGCTATCCCGGTTACCTAATTAGATAATACACGTAGGACTACAGGCCGACCGATAAGTATGTGCAAGCATACTGTAGATTGAGATATCCCGAGTACGTTTTTAAATTTTACCTTTTTCGTAGCCCCAGTGCGTCCGGAGTCTTATCGACAAATTAATAAATTATTATATTGAATTGTTCGTGCTTGGTACACAGCCACAATATAGGTATATTAAAGCTACAATATATTTGAGATAAACTAATCCACCAAAACGTTTTAAAATACAGGTCTGACGATCGAATTACATGACGGTTCAAATGTACAACTATTATAGTACTTTAAAACTTTATGCGTAATTTTTAAAACTACGACTGTGGCAACGGCGGTGAAACTGCATTTTATTAATTTAACTTCGATAATAATTTAAGCACGACTGCTGCAACTCACTCGTTAACGGTCAACGAGTGCTAGTGAACTGTTAACGTCAATATTAAAAATATTATGGCGCTTTTATTATTGCGTCGCATCATAGGCGTGTTCAGACTTTGGTGGCTGAGGGGACACAACAAATTTTTTAATTGTGAAACGTTTTTTTTTTTGAAACATGAAGAAACATTCATTTTTTATGTTACAAAATTCACAATGGTAGGAATATTTTTTTACTATGACCAAAAAGTATAACCATTGTCAAAACAATAAAAAATACTTTTTTCTCATTCATTATACAAGGTAAACAACGTACAAATTGTAAAACTATTAACTAATCAGTAATAAATAATTTGAGTTTCTGACAAAATTTAAATAATTTTAACAAACCGTAAAATATCTAAACACATTTTTGAAATGATAATTGGTAATAACTTCTTGTATCTAATTATCTTGTATTATATTATTATCTGTTAAATATTATGTATGGGCTAGTGTATTGTTATTATTAATTATTAATGCTATATAAATGTCAAGGGCCTGTCCCGTTTACTATTATAATAAATAAATAAATAAATAATATAATCATAAATTAATAACTAAAAAAAATACAATATTAATCAAAGTCTATAGGTAGGTACTGCAGGGTACATACGACTTTTTTTTTATCCAGGCATGAGTTTGTTGGAGCTATATTCTGCCAGGGGGGGCAGTGCCCACCCGGCCCCTCACATAAACTCGCCTATGCGTAAACTCGCCTAACTATTTCACTTCGACTTTGCCACTACGACTACACTGAATGTCCGTCGTGTTCGTGTACTCGACACTCGTTTACAATCGATATTAATAACAATTAATAATATTTTACATGGTTATAATATTGTGGATATTATAAAATAATAATAATATGTAGGTACTTCAGTTTTGCCGACAACGATGTGACATTATTAGTTAATTGTTTTATATTTTCTACGCGCATGCCGCAGCAATTATAATCAAAACAAATTTGATATATTTTAGACATATTATTTTCAACGCGTTCGTCGTCGTTTTAAAATCGTTCTTTGTTGTCATTTAAGAGGCTTTCAGCGCACAATTTGTCTTCTCTCTCTGGCTCACACGCAACATAGACAAAATTCGTTTACGCAAAATCATTTTTTCTATGTGCTTAAGTAATCTTAGGGTAAAGTCACCCATGACAAAAAAGATAGAAAATAATACTTTTGAGGGAATGACATATCGATTTGTCTAAATATTGTCTCAAAACAATTTAAACAACATTTTTTTATTTATTTTGAAAGTGGAATACATAGTCAAATAATAATAAAATATAAAATTGATATGTTGTTCCCTCAAAAATATTATTCTCTATCTTTTTTGTAATAGGTGACTTTACTCTAAGATTACATAAACGCGTAGAAAAAATGATTTTTCGTAAATGCGTTTTGTCTATGTTGCGAGTGGGCCAGAGAGAGAAAATGAATAGTGCGCTGACATCCTCTTAACATGTATTATTTTGCGTTTGATAATTATTAGTTAAAATATAATATATCCAAATATCATGATGGAAACTGGTTATATAATTATCGTAATTTTTAGGACAAAAAAATAGGTTGATTTGTTTTAAACTTAATGTTTTATACTTCAATACTAATGTATTTGGAAAATCAAGTTTAACTATATGGAGTTTAATTATTATATGGTACCTAACAAGTAACAGTTAAAAATACTTTATCAGTAAAATAAGTATAAGTAAATAAGTTGTAACTTGTAGTAGGAACCTACTTTAAGTAATTTATTAAAAATAATTTAAACTCTTAATAGTTAGTTCAAGAACTATTAAAAATAATTTACTCAGTTTCTTTAACCGGCAAATCAATAGCGACAACTAAAAATGCAATATTATATTACCTATGTTTTTTGTCTATTTAAACCGTATATAAAAATATAATATTAACCTCAAAAACAAAGTAGGTCTTATCGTTAAAATCATGATAATATTAAACGCATTATTTAAATAAAGTCTAAATAATTATAAAATAGTTCCTATCAAAGTTAAACGATTTTTTTTTTATACAGCCTTGGAGTCGGTGTTCACCGGCATTAAATTATATTACATCGTAATACGACTAATACGAGTAGATTTAATAATTTTTCTATGTTTTTGAGTTGTAGTTAACTTATTTGTAATATTCTTTGCATAATATATTATATTAATACATTTTCTTATTTTCGTATATTTTATTTTCTAATAACTAAACTAAATCAAAGCATGTTTGAGATGAATACTAATAAACGTACTTATACATTTTAGATTCTGAGCAGATTGAGGAAACTAGTGGTTTTACAATGGTGTTTATTATTTTTTTTTTTATCCCGTATAATAAATTTTTACAGGAAGGAGTGCTTTGATTTCAGCATAATATAGTATCTTATTTTTTAGCAAATTGAATTATGATGGTACTTAAGAGAGGTCATTTTTCGATTTTCTCAACAATTATTTAATGCCACGGGAAAGACCACCGACAAATATTACAAAATACCGCTAAAAATGGGATTTTAAATCTTCTTAACGCTTTGTCTATTACCATAGAAACGATAAAAAATAAAAATAACGATTTTAGTTATTTTGTTGTAATTTATAATATTAATTCAACTTATAGGCTAAACAAAATATAAAATATCCAGACTGAAAAACCGTCTCAGCTCAGAATCGTTTTTTGTATATGTTTACAATGATATGATATCATTGAATTCAAATTTAATACAATCCATTATACAGTGACCCAATTGTAACTTACTGTACAGCAGAGTGACACTCACTTACCTACTTTTTTCTTATTAAGTCAATAATTAAAACTATAGCAATAAATTATTATTATCGATATAATAATAATATATAACGACACAATCCTATGACCGTATCTATGGCATAAGGTTCTCTACTATTAAGAAAAACCATAATTTGTAAATTTACATCGTAGTTATAAATATGTTTTTTGGCTAGGTAGGTACAGCTGATATTTTATTTTTTTTTAAAACAAATTTTTCAAAATAGGTGTTTTCGTTGTCATAGTTACTTATTAACAATATCATATATTTCATAAATCTAAGACCGGATTTATGTTGTAACTGGGACTGAGGTCTTATGAGAATAAAAAATGTGGACGATTCGATTAATTCTGAATGCGTAGAAAAACGCGTTTTTTGGGATATTTGAGAATATTTCATGGGTTAGAGAATATTTAACCCATTTAGAATATTTTAGAATATTTCGTAAATTGTGAGAAAAAATTTGTATTCATTTTTAATTTTAATATTACGTTACCCAAAAAAATTTTTTGAACGTTTACAATTTTTTTTTTTATCATTTCCAACTGCAATAGTATTCCATTAGAATACGCAACTTTCAATACCTAATTAATACCTCACTATTAAAATAATGTTGAAAAAAAAATTAAAAATGCATATTTAAGCAAATTATGATGTTTATTGATTATTTTTGCATATTTTAGCATATTTTTAAACTTTTAAGAGAATATAATGAAAATATCTATAGTTTTTTTAGAAAATATTAGCATCATATTTTAGATATTTTAAGAGAATATAAATCCGGTCTTTATAATTATGATACATTTATTTTCCTTGTAGAGGAAAAATATCGAGAGCGTGCTATGGTTTTTTTTTTGTAAAATTATCTAAGATATAATAATTTTTATATTTTATCACGTAAAGTGTGCACACATTTTAAAATCTTTAAAAATTGCAAAAAAATGCAATATAAAATCAAATATATTATTTATTATATGATTCTCTTATAGAAAACAGTATAAATAATTTTAGGTTTGTACCGTACAATAAATTACCATTTTAATAATTTATAAGCATATTATTACATATTTATATACGTTAACATGATTATATTTGATAGAATTGAAACCCTGTATTTTATAAAACATTTTATTTCATAACAAATCGTAACAGCAACATTAAAATTGTACTTTTAACAATTCATAAAAAAAACAAAATAATTTAAATTAAATTCATGACTGATGAGCACTGACTTGCTCTTAATAAATAAGTAAATATTACGTTTGACTTAGGTACATAGATCAAACAGTCGTGTTAATATTGTACAACTAATACAATTTATAAAATACGAAAAAAAAAGTGGGTACCTAAATTTAAATAGAATATAGTATAATAACAATATTATGAAAAATATATGAACCACCCTAGGTACTACCTACCTAGTTTACTTTTTTTTTTAAAACAAACTATCCGCGGCATCAGTGCAGCGGGCCCCGCAAATTGTATGTTCTGAATTTCACGTCTTTATCTATAAATAATCCTAATTATATTGTCCAAATAGTAAGCAAATTGCGGACGTGTGGTTTTTTGACGGGTTGTTATCGATGAAAATCAAAACAGTAGCAATATTATACATACCTATAGCTTACTCGCATTATTATTGACTTGAAAATACTTAAACATATTTTATATTCATAATTTAATTAGAAGAAAAATTAATTAGGACCCCCATTGATTATAAATAGGTACTACTACATACTATTTTTAGTCTATAGACAATAGACATAGGTAGGTACCTACTCGGAAAATTGTTTATTAGCTATAGTATATACTACGACGACATAGTATAAATAGTATAATAATATTAATTTACTTTCATCGTTTAATGATTGACGAAAATTATAATACTCTTTTGTAATGAACTACGAAAATAATATTTTTGATACCGCGCCAACAAAAGGCTACATGGGCTAGTAATTATGCGCATAATTTTACTCTATAAATATTCCAAATTAATATTTAAGAATTTATACTATTTTGTATCAAACCAAATTTCATATTTATCATGGATAACAAAAAAAAGGTAACATTTTTTTTCATGGGCATTTACCTAAAAAAACTACTCTGAATACATACATCGTATATTTCTGTATCATGTCGTATATTGTTTGTTACTTAGTAAGTAGGTATACCTACTACCTACTCATTTTATGTGTAATATAAAAATACAAATTGGAAACTATATTTGTGATTAATTAAGGATATACGTTTTTACGGTTTTTTTTTAAAATTATACCTATATATAGGAAGAACTTCATGGGTTAAATTTTAATTCACAGTTTTATTTTGCTATTTATTGAGATTGTATAATGTATGGTGTTATTAAAATCAATATTAAAACGCAAAGCGTGATCAATTGTACAATTGGATTTCGTTAAAAAAAGTTATGAACATATTTGGTTCCAGATTCTGTTATATAATGTATAGTATGTATAACGTATTATCGATGTATTTTTATGATCGATTATTTCAATCAAAATGACAAAATGAAGAATTCATCATAAAATAATTCAGTTCTAGTTTGATCGTTTAGAGCTTTATTTTCGATTATTTTCTGAGACGGTACACCCAATAATTGACGAAGTTTCGCCTGTATTTTAAAACGTAACTATAGCATCCAATATTACTAGGTACTTATACTTATTATATTTTTATAATATTCCATCGTAATATAATATTCGTTCGTTTATCGTTTTATCGTACTGTCATTAGTTTTTCCCGTGTTACCTACTTAAAATTATTTATACGGAACGATCGCCGCAGTTTCTGATCAAAATAATATGATACTAATAACTAATAAGTAATAACACTATAACTGATAGTTTTTTTTTTTTTATTTATTGATCTTTAAAGCCCGGCGACTATGGCCATTAGCTGATTGTGGGGTTTTATGATTGTATGTAGTAGGTTTTGTAATGGTAGGGGGTTTTTACACGTGTGTAATGAGGTTTGGCAGAATTTTTGATTGGGCACCCGTGGGTATCTGCCATACCCGGGTGGGGGATGGCGGCACTTGTTCTCCGGACACCGTGACTTGTCCGAAGAAAAATGCCGCCCGTGGCCAAGGAATCGAACTCGGGTCGGCTGCAACTGTTAGTTTATATACTTAATAATATGCTATACTGCTAAAGGAAATAAAGTTTTATTTGTAGTGACTGTAATATCGACCATGCAATATTGACGTTATCGTTTGCCAAGTTATAAAATTAAACGGTCGGACCTATAACACTATCGGTTCCTTCCGTTGGTTTTCCCTGGTTTCAATGTAAAATTGATGTTTGTCTTTATGCCACAGTGAGAAATATTTTAGGGTGGTTCCACGCGAGCAGTATTCGCCAAATTCGGTGGATATTCGCTAGCTGGCGCAGGTGTTCGCCAAATCCGAAACGCGCGAAATAATAAAGTCCCAAAAAAATATTACAGGTATTTCAATATTGTATAGAAAATATCAAAGATTGTAAATATTCTACTATTATGTTTAAATAAAAAAAAAAAGGTATTTCTGTGCATTTAAACCTGTCTACCAATAAGCGGACTTGGAGACATTATCTCACTATAGTCGGAATGATTTTTCCGAATACATATAGATTATAATTTATAGGTACCTACCACCATACGTGGATCGATGGTTATAGACTATAGACTATAGTATTTGTATATTATGTATAATAATTGTTACGAGCACGACTTCTCAACAGGGTACATACCGACATACCGTCAGACCGACTGTCTAGTAAATGTGTCATGTGTAGAGCATGCTACTGAATAATAGTGTATTAGTGTGTATGTCGTGTAAAATTATTCCACTTTACGACTATAGTATATCATAAGCGGAAATTCGGTGAGATTACTGGTAGGGCTGAGCGCATTATAATAATTAATATGCTCATTACGCCTATAGGTAGGTACCACTGTACAGCCCGGTTCAGACCAAGAAACATTTGTAGGAAACATATTATGTTTCTGACATTGTCGTCGACAAATATTTATGTTGCCGCTTATGACAGGAAATTTGGAAACATTGTCGATGACAATGTTGGAAACACGTGTTTCCGACAAATTTTTCTTTGGTCTGGACGGGGCTTACTAGAGCCGCTCGAAATTATTTATTTCAACAAGACAATTTACAAAGTTGAAAGTTCGACATATTTATCAATTTTACCATAATTAAAAAAATTATGCACCTTACCTTTAACATTTTAGCATTATTAAGTTATTCATTTTTAATTTAGAATTATAAGTTATAATTCTAAATTAAAAATACCATACTAAAACTAAATTCTGCATAACCTAATACGTATTGTACAGTATTCTATACTATCATATAGTTATCTAATGTGGACGTGTTTGGGTAATAATGAATTTACCACTAGAAAATCCAATATTAGTCGTCATTCGTCGGCCGTCGATAACGATGATGTCGATTGACGATCACTTTTCAGTTATCAATGTATAATGGGTTACAATCGACAGTAGGTATCTTTGCAGACGTAAATTCTATGAATTGTAGAATATGCAACATTTATGCAACTAGCAATAAATATGCATTTTCATTCAAATATGCAAAAATATGCAAAAAAAAAAAAT
>NC_042493.1:107323900-107346590 GCF_005508785.2 Acyrthosiphon pisum
TACGGTCGTTCCAAGTTATGATAGTAAGTTAGTAAAATCTTACGAATTTAATTTAATTTTTATCACAGAATATTTTGATATAATTTATTTTTTAATTCAGTTATTAAATATGAATTTTACAATTATAACAATTATTGTATATTTATAGTCAACATTTTGTGGAGCTAAGCGCTAAGACTTGTACTTTGAACTTCTGTATAAATAACTAAGTTACTTTTAAAAAGTAATTCAATTATTTTACTTGTTACTTAAAGATTAAAGCGTTTACTCTTCTATCTAAGAAGTTACTATCTACGTTATCTCTAAGTTACAAAAAAAAAAAACAGTTCCTATAGTAAGTATAATATTATTTATTTTGGGATTTCTTAATTTATTTAAACAATAATGATTCGACAAGAAATGTAAGTAGAAATACTCAGGTTTGTTATGTTTCAAACAGCTTAAACATGAAGTCAAAACATTCATTTTAAACTTTTGTTCATTGTTTAAAACTGTTTAAGAATGTAAAATCTAAGTGAATATTGTGTTTTTTTGGTTTATCTATATATATAAGAATCTAACTTGATTTTGGAGACGAAGGAAACCGGTTTGTTTATTTATTATTATTATTATTATTAATTATTTATTTATTTGTTTGCACTTGCATTTTTCCATTTGAAATATATATTATTCATTGAATAAATAATTTAATGTTACATTTTTTTCTACCTTATCTCTATTCTATAATAAATAGAATAAAAATGACCACTCCAGTGGTTGAATTCAAAATGTAAGATACATAATTTAGCAGAAATGCAGAAATTAGCAATAACAATAACTACAATATGTAAATATATTATATTATTTGTATGGCCAAAAATATAGATATCCTTCAGAAAAAAAGTTAGAGTATTAAATTATTATATCTGTTACCATCCTTCATGAAAATTTTTTACTATATACTAGTACACGGCATATAGGCATAATATAAGTAAATTACATATTAAATTAAAATTAAGTTATTTTAAATACACGGTTTAAGACACTGTTTAAACTGTTTAAAACTCAAGCAATTTGTTTTGTTTAAAACGTCGTTTAAACAAAAAATTAATTTTAAAAACAATAAACAGTTAACAATATTATAATTATTTATAAAAATACCTAACTTTACAATAATTATTAGTGTTTAACAATCAAAATATATTTGCGTAGTGTATAATATACGTAATACTACAATTTAATGACATCAATAGTCCTATTAAATATTAAATTTATCAATTTTTAATATTAAATATATTAAAAAAAAAATTAAAAATATGCTTCGACCGATGCAAAGTAAGCTTGTATGCCAATGCAAACATCTTTACATTTTTTAAATCGAACAACTAGAAGTACTTTAATTTTTGTCTGGCGTAGCTTTCCTATGTTCCACGCGTGTTAGGCAAAAACAGAAAATCACCGCTTCTAATCCCTATAATAATATCATACATTCATAATATCTACGATAGGTATTGACGTACCGCATTATTGTGAATTCATGAAAATATACGCATTTCTCAATTTCCAGTCGTAGTGAATTATTAATTTATTTTTAAAAACTGTTTACAAAATATAACATAATTTAAACATAATTTACTATTATTTAACACTATTACACTATAATATATTATTATAGTGCTCAGTAGTTAGTAGACAGTTGGTTGTAATGTTGTCGC
The DNA here is from genome assembly GCF_005508785.2 of Acyrthosiphon pisum. Classification (NCBI taxonomy): domain Eukaryota; kingdom Metazoa; phylum Arthropoda; class Insecta; order Hemiptera; family Aphididae; genus Acyrthosiphon; species Acyrthosiphon pisum. The sequence continues at coordinate 107,325,595 of NC_042493.1, forward strand.
ACTTCAAATTACATATTTAAATCTCATCATGTACATCATCTCATCAACATTGATAATATTACCTATTAATCATCAAATGCGATTATATTTAATATTTCAAAATAATGTCTTCAAAAAGAGTAAAATTAGGTGGCGCAAAATATAAAAAAATAAAAGCCAAGCAGTTCTAATTAGAAGTTAAAACGAAATTCCAAACTTTTTTCCCGCCATCAGTGGTAAGTAAGTACTTATACGAATAACTTATTATCAATTAGTTATATTATTTAGCTACGATACACACCCCGAAATTCACCTCTTAGGTACTATTAATTACTATACTTCAAATACCATTTAAAAAAAATATATTTCCAATAAATTTAATATTATGTTCAGAGATTTAATTTAAATGAACATAAAATCTGGGCTAACACTAATTAATGTGTCAAAAATAGACAACAGACTTAAATAGTAAATGTAGTACTGTAGTAGGTAAGTATATCAGTATAACATGTACTGATACATAATATAATATAATTACTGTATTAATAAGTGTATATTTTGTCTTTTCATTAATACTCTTAATTTGTATAATGATACATTTTTTTCAGATAATTAATCAGTTTAAATTATTATTGTTTTTGATGAAATGTTATTACTATATTTTATTTAGGTTGATTTTTACACCAGTTATATTTTGAGCGTTCAACTTCTGAGTATATATTATGAACACTCGCATGTACAATGTACTGATGTGCCTATTTTAAAATGTAATAATTTCATTTTATTTAATTATTGATAAAAAAATAAGTTCTGAGTTTATCCAAAAACCTGATGTAAGTGATGCAGAAAATGACGATGAAGTATGAATTATTTAAATATATGTATATTTTTCTATGCTATGGGGTTATGAGGCGGCATATAATATGTGTGCCTCCGGTGGCATTATACCTTATCACGACACTGATTTTCAGCAAAGCCACGCTGTATCAGCACTTATTTTTAAAATTTTAAAATTATTTTTTAAGTAATAAATTAGTTGCGGAACAAACTTTTTTCAAATGCCGCACGGTGTGGATGCGTATTTGCCTCACGGCTCTGTCTGGAACACGAATAATATATAATAATATAATATTATAACTCATCAAAAGAAAACACAGAAACAATTCTAACGAAATCATAACGCGTTACTCTCGTCACGGTACCTACTGCCCATAACTGGATGTAACGTCATATTCTGACAACTGAGCAATTTATAACACTGTAAAAAAACTTTGTGTTAATCTGTTCAATCATAAGTCATATAATATTACGGTTTATGCTCAGTTTACCGACACCAAAATATGATATTGGCGACACGCTACGGTGGTATCGCAATAAAACTATAGGTATGTAATACTATCAAAATCTGTAAATTTATTTTATTTTGAGTATAAAGTACATATCGACTATCGCTCGTTATGATATCCATAAGCTTATTTAATGGTGCTTACAAGATAGTATTATCTAGAGAGGTACCTATCACATGATAATTGATATCATAGATATATATATAAAGGTAAGTCCACTGCGGTTTTCAAATAATGATTACGATTTTAGGTTGTAGTTATATTTCGCTGCGTTTAAGTACTGCAACACAATTTATTTCCACATTTTAATTTTTTCTGCGGTTATGGAATGGTTCAAAGTTAAGTCGGAAAAAAATCAGGACTTACTTGCAGTGGACAATTACATTCACAGCGTATTATAGGTAATGACAGTACCGGTCGGGAGCATATAAAAATAATAAATTTAACAATAAGCTATCCCGGTTACCTAATTAGGTAGGCACACGTTGGACTACGGGCTCACCTGATAAGCGTGTGCGTGCATAATGTACATTTCGATTACGTTTTTAATTTTTACCTTTTTCATAGCTGCAGTCTTATCGACAAATTAATAAATTATTATATTGAATTGCCCGTGCTCGGTGCATAGCCACAATATACGTATAATAAAGCAACAATATATTTGAGATAAACTAATCCACCAAAACGTTTTAAAATACAGGTCTGACGATTGAATTACATAGTCATTGCACAACTATAGTACTTAAATACTTTATATGTAATTTTTAAAACTACGACTGTTGCAACGGCGGTGAAACTGCATTTTATTAATTTAACTTCGATAATAATATTTTGAGCACGTCTACTGCAACTCACTCGTTAACGGTCAATAAACGCACGTGAACTGTTTACGTAAATATTGAAAATACTATGGTGATTTTATTATTGCGTCGCATACTATTAGGTTCGCTCGATTAATAAGGATGGCGCGGCCTCTACGCTAAGGGTGACCATAAAAATAAAATAAAAATACGGGACACTTCAGTTTCCAACTAAATCTAATAATATGAAAAAACAAAGGAAATTCTGATTTGAAATTTGTGTGAAAAGGCACTGTCCATTTTGGAATTTTGAGAACAAATTATTATGGAGTCGTACAAATATAATTTTAAGTTACACCTTTACGTAACTACGACTTCGCCACTACAACTACAATGAATGTCTGCCGGGTACTCGACACTCGTGTTCGTGTACAATCGATATTAATAACATTTATAAATTATAACTCTACATAGTTATAATATTTTGGATATTATAAAATAATAAAATGTAAATACAAATTACTGGGCGCAACACGCACACATTTGACATTTTTACAACAAACTGTCTGCGGAGCGTCGGAATGTCGGATTGTACCTACTTGCCTAGGCGACGACGCCGCACGCCGGTATAATAATAATAATAATATTATGTACTTTAGTGTTGCCGACTACGATGTGACATTAATATTTAGTTATGTAATTGTTTTATATTTTCTACCCGCAGGCCGCAGCAATTATAATCAAAAAAAAATTTGATCTATTTTAGACATATTATAATATAGACATCTTTGACGCGTGTCAACGAGTTCGTCGTCGTTTTAAAATTGTACATCGTAATACGAGTAGATTAATAATTTTTCTGTTTTTGAAATTTGAGTAGTAGTTAAATTTTTGTAATTTTCATGACATAATATATTATATTAATATATTTTTTTGTTTTCATATTTATTTTCTAATAAATAAACTATTATTCAAAGCATGTTTGAGATAAATACTGATAAATGTATTTTTACATTTTTAATTATTAAGTCAATAACTAAAATTATAAGAACTCTGAACTATTGTTGTGTATTTCGTACAGGTAAATAAAACCATAACAACATAATACATTAATACCTACTAATATTATAACTTTTGCAGTTATTTATCACAATCGTGTTTTACATCGGAAATTCGGTACATAATTAATAATATAAAATAATAATAATATAATTTTAGATTCTGAGCGGAGGGAGTTCTGAGGGAGTTCCCAGTACTCTCCTTAATAATGATCGAGAAAAATAATAAATAAATAAGGAAAAACTGGAATTTTTACGCAATACCAGTTTTTGAAAATATCAATATTGATTTTTTTGGTGTTTGTAACTCAAAAACAAATAACCGTATGGATACCTACTTGAAAAAATATCACTAAATTTGTTTATGCTTTTTGAGCTATTTTATAAACATATGATGAAATTTTGTATTTTATGTAGTTTTTTCTACTTCATAAGTCGATATTTTCGATCAGTAAAAAAGTTGGGAAGTAGAATGCAAAATTGCTTATAAGTAGTTCATATTATAAAACTTAAAAATAACAAAAATACATTGTCACCTAATTTGTTTAGAAACGTTTGTGGCGATACCGGGGTCTTATCACCACTCGCCCACCGCGCATTATCATTACGCGACGCGCGCCTTTATTTTATATTATATTCATTTTGTGTTATTGTCTTTACGACATACATGTAATTATATTTATGTTCCTTGTTTTAATTACCGAGCTTGCCCCCGTTTTGTTTCGACGGCAACGGCTCGCGCTTCGGCGGCTATGACGTCGTTGGCCGCAGTGGCGGATCCAGGGCTTAATTTTGGGAGGGGCATGGGGGGGGGGGGGGGTAAAAGTACAAAAAGTTGCAAAGTTGGCAACAAAATTGACTGAACACAGTGTAAAACAAAGGAAAACTACGGTGATGGGGGGGAATGCTCCCTTTGCCCCCCCCTGGATCCACCGCTGGTTGGCTGCCGCCGGCTCGTTCTCTTCTTGCACCGCGCTTGAACGCGACGCACCGCGCCGTTCCCGCCACTTCAAGTCCGCGACTACGCCGCACGCTTTTTTGTCCGCGTTCGTTCGCGCACTCACGCGACATTTTTTTATATATTTACGTACGACGTTTTTATTTATCAACTAAATTGTGTTTTGTATCGATTTTTAAATATACCTACTTAGGCGCTCTCGCGTCACTCACCGGGCTCTCATCTTTTTGTTTTACTCGTGTAACCCTTCTGACGAGAAGTCAGATCGTATCTGTAAGTGTGGTCGCCACGGGTCAACCTCCTAAGCCACAGGGCTCCTACACTTACCACACGTTTAAAAATTTAAATATTGACGAAATTCATAAAATATTTTGTTTTTATACTTATCTTTTAAAAAGCGATTTAAAAAGTGGGTAAGTGGATGTCGCTCTGCTGCACAGTGGGTTACAAGTGGGTTACTGTAATTGATGGTGTTAAATTTTAATTCAACGATATAATACCATTGTATTTGTACAAAAAACGATTCTGAGTGGAGACGGTTTGTCAGCCTAGAATATTTTATATTATATTTATATTGTTATTATTAATACAGTTGTTGACAAGTTGAATTAATATTATTTGCATATTGTATGAGGGTCCCGCAATATATGTTATCACCCTAAGTCTACATAATCGGTGACTTGTGAATTGTTACCCCTTGTTTTATTAAAAATATTTATTTCTGGGTAGGTACTCTTCTAAAATGGTTATAACTGTTATAAGGTCTTCGACTTTGTTGTATAAGATTTTTACGTTAGGGCAGTGTTGAATCTAGGTCTTTTTTTTATAGTGGGTGCTATGTTGACAGGGTTGGGCAAGATACTCAAAAATCAGTATCGCGATACTAGATACTCGATACTTACATTTGAAGTATTTAGATACTCGATACTTACATTTTAAATAATTAGATACTCGATATTCGATACATTTGAAAAAAATTAGCCATACCCTATGATGCATAGGATTTTTTTTACATTTTATTTATACACAATTATATAGATTGTAAATCTAGACAAATGCATTTAACTTTAAAATTCCAAATATTAGTTAAGTATAAATATATTATAAAAAGTCAATCGTTAAATTAAATAAATAAATTATATAGATATTATCATATCATCGTATAATATTATATTATAATGACACGACAAAAAACGTTAAAATATGTATTTAACTTTTAAATTTCAAATATTAATTAAGTATAAACAATTTATATTATTGTGTTCATTATTTACTTTATCGCCGCCATCTGTCACGTGAAAGTTAGACTATACAGACATACAGTGGTGGATTTAACGGTCGTTCAGTCGGCAAATGCCAACAGGCCATGCCCTCCTAAATTGTGTAATGAGGCCCACCTAAATTATAAAATTGATTTTTTTTTGAATTTTAACCAAACTGGAACCTAATTTACCAATGTTTAAAAAAAAAAAAAATAATTTAAATATATAGGAATACTTCAAAAGTAGAAAATATTATAATTAACTAAAGTAGAAAAGATCGAAGTAGGTAATAACTTATATGTAAATATACGTAAATCTAAGTTAAGTATTCTACATTCTACTAACACTACCATTGATCACAAATAAGATTATTTATAATTATAAATTAATATATAATGTAATTCATGATTGCATGAAAATAAAACAATCATTTTGTAAGTTTAATAACAATCTTTTTATTACTTAATCAGCGGCGTAAATTATGATTTATTGGAAACCGATTTCGCGATATATTCGCAACGTAGGTATATATAAAAAGTAAAAATGTGGTAAACAGGGCTGTGAATTTAATGCATTTGCACTATGTTTTTCATATTATGTTTATACATTTAACGGGTTAGGACATTGTTTCTAACTATGGTATAACTATTACTATAAAGTATTGATTGAAATTTAAAATAAGTATTATTATTATTATTATTAAATTAATTATAAAATTATAAATAGAGGCAACGAGTAATTGCCTCCAAACCACAAATTCACTCGCCAACCTAGTCGACCGGTCTTCAAATTACACACACATCATTATTGTTTTTGTGAATTTTAATTTAAAATGGTAATTTTATCATTGAATTTTGTGTATCTAGTAAAAAAAGTGAAGTGTGTAGTATAAAATTTAAAAGGGTGTATAGTTATAACTCAAATTAAACCTTTATAATATTATGTCACTTTTTGTCAAGCTACATTTTAATTATTATCTACGTTCTACATAGGTAATTTATATACCTGCGTTTAATTTTGTTTTATTTGTAAAAATAAATAAAAACTAAAACATTTTTTTTTTTTTTTTTGATTAGAAGATTAGTTGTTATTATAAAATTGAATATTGGTGGGTATTATTTCTCGCAAACGAGGCGATTGGTTCTGTGAAATGGGGGTAAGTATGTTACTGATACATTTTTTAGGAGGCCACTCTTATTGATTTGGCGACTTTCTTTGAACCCTTAAATCCGCCACTGCACTATGTACTTTGTACAGTCGTATAGATTACGGATATGGATATCTAATATAGGTACGGACATACGGTAAAGACGTAAAGTCCTATTCAACGTGTACGTGTAGATTAAATTCATTACTGACTTGCTCTTAATAAATAAGTAAATTACGTTTGACTTAGGTACATAGATGAAATAGTCATGTTAATATTGTACAACTTAAACAATTTATAAAATAATATTTTATAAATTGTGACGATCATAACAAATTACTAATTATTATTTAACAAATTAAAGATAATATTTTGTTCCTACAAGTGTATTGACATAACTATTACATTTCTACATAATCCTGCAGTAGGTACATTTATCCACAGAAATTGTTTGTTCTATTATTGCCAATATTTAAGTGATATCGACTCTCATGTACACTCCAAAATTTATTGTAGAGAAAATATCGTACTCTATCTCAACTATCTAGACTTATATTTATTTTTGTCGAATTCAATACTCGTTATCTATGTTATAGTCTTCACAATTTTAGTATCGAAATTTCGTAATTATTTCCGTGCTAAACATAGTGGTATGCCGGTATGTACTAATATCTTATGTCTAATGTACTATATATATCGAATCAGATATCGGATATCTATTGGATTTTCATCAAATTATTTAGCAACGTAGGGCTCGGTTATTACGACTTATTATTTCGTACGACGGCACCACGTGCATTTAATTTTATCACACTATAACACACCATATAATATTATCTTCGGTATAAAGTTCTTAAATGCGGTAAGTATTTGATATTTGTATCGGTAATCGTAAATCGATACGTTATTGTAAATTAACCGTTAACTATTGCGTCTCGTTTTGAGGACGCAAGACGCAACTCAGTCACGACTAATATAATATTTAAATATAGCAGCAGGTAGAAAAAATAATATAGGTATTTGAGCGACATAAATGGACCCAAGTTAACGGTTTGACGGTAAACAAGTTCTTCACATTTAACTTAAAATTATGGCCGAATATCTTGGTGTGTAGACAGTGTACAGCAGTAGTCGGAATTGCCAGGCAAATACTTCCGAACTATAGGTAATGCGAGTTGACGTGTTGTGCAAAATAACGTCTGCGTGTGCTTATAAACTACCTACGAATAAAATGGTAATAAAGTTTTTATGGTAATTATGAGTTGCTTCGTAATAATTTTAATATTGAACAGCAAAATAAAATGTTTGACATTCTGAATAATCAACAAGGATAATAAAACAAATCAATAATAATAATAATAATAATAATATTAATCTATGAGCTATCATGCTGGTGTTACGATTGGTAATTATTAATATATGTACATTTCCCCAGAACAGAATGTATAAGCCATAAGGCCAGCTATCAGAGCTAGATATATCCGGCGATTAGCACCGAAACGAAAAATAATATGATATATAGGTAATACCTAATAACATTAGTGGGGATTCGCACTTACACAATATAATTTAGAAAACTGGGGAAGTCGTTCTGCTTAGTAGGAAGTGTCTAGATGGGTGTATTATATAAAATCATTGTATACGAAAAACGATTTTGAGCGATGACGGTCTATAATAATTAATATTACAAAGTATATTTCATGATACTATTGTTATTAAAGTAATTTATTTTACTATTAGACATTAACCATAGTAAAAAGTAATACATAATATTTTGAATTATTTTTCGCCAACAAAATTGCATTTTACATTTGTATAGGCACTATATAATAATATATTTTAAAAGTTTAAAGTTTCGAGTACCCATGAATAATATTTTTAAATTACAACACGTTCTTCGTTTAAATATCTAATTTGGTTCAAATTTTAACTTAAAATATCTATAAAATAAAGCTGGGTTTAATATTTATATATTTTTTTGGTCACAGTGTGAACTATTTACGAGGAACCTAGGTATAAAAATTAATAATTGTATGCATTTTTAGCTACTAAATAATTTGTAAGTTGTCGATAATTTGATTAGGTAATTTTATCAAAATTTGAATTTTAAATGATAACAAAAAAAAAATCTTACGAATGTATCTTTAATATTTTTTAACTGCTATTGTAACAACTTATCAAGAATCTTATATTCAATTTTCAAATCATTGATATAAAACAAACGATTTTCATTGACATTTATGAAAAATAACGGGTGAGTGTCGTTCTGCAGTACAGAAGGTCACAAGTGGATCACTGTAATTTATTGTGTTAAATTTCAATTAAATGATATAAATCATAGTATACGAAAAACGATTCTGAGCAAAGACAGTTTGTGTACTAGTTATATGTTTCACTGTTTATTTTTTACTTAATGTATTAAATCTTAAATGTATTTGAAATATTTTCTGTATGTTTTATGTGGACATTATATTATTGTGTATATTATAATATTAACTATTAAGTAAAATATTTTAAATTTGGTAATTTATTCAATAAAATGTAAAAAAAAAAATGAAAATGAAGGATGGTAATAGATATAATTATTTAATATTTTAACATTTTTTCTGAAGGATATAATATACCTATTACTATTTATTATTAATAATAAACCTAAAAAAAACACAATAATCACTTGAATTATAGACTATTTTATATATATTATGTTTTATTCGTTCTAAACAATGAACAAAACAAGTTTTATAAAATATAACAATCCTGGTATTATTACAACAGTAGTCAATAGGTTAAATTCTTTTTTGCCAAAAAAATTACATTTCAAAATGTCATTTTGTCTATAAAACATAATAATATAATATACTCTAAAAGTTTTATGTACTCACGAATAATATTTTAAAATTATAACGAAATTCTTAACTAAAATCGTTATTCCTGGTTTTAATACCTATGTAATTTCGTTCAACTTTGAACTTAAAATGTCGCCATGTCGGTAAAAAATAACGGTATTTTTATATATTTTTAAAACTTGCTATTAACATTATGAACTATTGGTTTATGAGAATCCTTGTTTTAAACTTTCAATCATTAGCTATAAAAATTGAACATTTAAATAAGAATTCAAGTAGTGGGGCCTAAAGTTTGTAGTAACTTTCATAACCCAAAATTACTCTGTTTTTTATTTTTAAACATCAGTTATGTTTTAAAATGTAATTTTAATTTTTTTGATCATATTTATTCTACTGAGACTTATAAAATATATGAAAATCTGATACATATTGTATTGCATTTTTCTACTCATTTTGTATTAGGGCTGGGCCGCACATAGCGGTTGAACCGCTCAACAAATTCAAATTGTTTGATTTTAAATGAAACCGCCTGATATGCGTTCACATTTACGCGGTTCAGCAGCGGTTGAAAAATGGACCGCAAAATGTCGCGGTTGACCCGCGTTTGGTTCGACCGCCCGAATGTTCAAAACACATTTTGTTGGTCCATTCACATATAACCGATCGGTCAGACCTAACCTCGAGGTTCGTAACCACGGTTCATTTTTTCAATGATCATAGTTATTAAAAAATAATAATTCCAACAGTGAGGCCTAAAGTTTCTAGTAACTTTCATCTTATTTTGTAACTTTGAATCAAAAGAGTAGGTACACCGTTTTTATTTATTTGTAAAAAAAAACTGATGTTTTAAAATATAATTTAAATTTCTTTATCAAATCAATTCTACTGAAGCTTATAAAATATATTAAAATCTCAGTAAAAAAAAAATGTATTAAATGAATAATTATTGATCTATGGCTTAAATTAATCATTTAAAATAATATGTAGTAGGCATTCCAAGATTAACGCAAGGGAAAAACTAGATAAATATTTTATACTAAATAATATTATACAACTATATATAATTATTTTATAAACACATTGTTTTAAATGAATCCGTTCACACAGGTTCATGACCACGGTTCATTTTTTCAAAGCGCATATGTATGAAAAAAATAAGTATTCCAAGAGTGGGGCTTAAAGATTCTAATAACATTCATCTCATTTTGCAACTATTTAAATCATCAAATTACACTGTTTTTATTTGTGAAAAAATATTATATTATGTTGATGTTTTAGAATATAATTAATTTTTTTTTTTAACTTATTTATAGTATTCTATCAAATTTATTTATAAAATAAATGAAAATCTTCATTACGTTGCAATTTTTATTTTTAAATTTTAGAATATGAGCGAAGCGAAAATATATATTAATCTTACAATGATATTTTCTAGTTAAGTGAAACATTTAAAATTCATAAATATATTTTGTGTTTCAATAGTTAAATGTCATTATAATTAATATATTAAAACTTGATATTGAAGCCTTAATATTATTATTATTATTTTATTTTTTTGATTGCTGGACGTATACGTGCATTTTGATTTTCTAATGATTTGTATTTAGTCCTAAGTATATAATTTAATTGTTTATTTGATGTTAGTATAAGTAGTTGCACATATTGAATTATGTTGATATCTTGTTTTTAAAGTTTTAATATTTTAAACTGTTTTTGTATGCTGTCGTGCCGGTATAGAAGACATATAATATATACCTAGCTGGCTATTTGAATTTAGATTCAAAATTCATAAAAATATTTTGTGTTCCAGTAGTATAACTACTGATATAAATATATAATTTTACGTTAAAATAAAATAATTTTTTATTTAAAATTAAATTAGAACATGGTGTTGAATCTTTAATATTAGTGAAATTTTCGTTCTCCTAGTATAATTTATAGTATACGTACTTAATATAATATAATTATTTTTTCTTTTAGTTAAATTGAACTCTTTATAAGTAGGTACTAACAATTGTTTATTAATTATTTATTTGTAGCATACCTACGTATCCACTTATTAAAATATTATTGATTTCTAATTAGTTTAAACCTCTAATATTAATATATATTCTTTTTTGATTGCTGGTCGTAGACGTACATTTTGAATTTCTAATGATATATATTTAGTTTTAAATAGGTTAAGTTCTTAAAACTGTTTACTTGATAGCAGTATACTACGTATTTATTTCTTTTTAATTTTAAAACTACTATATTATAGAATTTTTTTGTGTGCTGGTATAGCTCACATATTTGTATATAATATATTATGAACATAATTATCAATTATTTATTTCATAATTGTTGTTGACAGTATGATCCCATACTTAAATGTTGAATCATAGTTTTTTGGTGCAACTCGAAAACAAAATACCGTAGAATAAAGATTTTTGAAATTTTCACCAAATATTTTTGTATTATTATTTTCCATGCCTGAAAAAATGTTCAAAATTTTAACTCTTTTTGAGCAATTTATAGCCAATAGATATTTTTGATTTATTTTAGTTTTTTTTCTATAAATGTGGATAATAAGTAATTTTTCGTTGTGTCAAAAAGCTTGGAAATATAATCAAGATTCCTCATAGTTTTATATATATAAAAATATTAAAGATATATTGGTACGGTAATATTTTTTTAAGCATTTGAAGTTAAATAATCGAATAAAATTGACAATTGTTGAATTGTAGGAAATAAGTAATATATTAAGCTGACGAAGAAATTAAAATATAACAACTATACTTGTAGTGTAGTGTATTAAACCAAGCAATAATTTATAAATAACTTTATTATAAACAGAAGCAGTCGGTGACCGGTGTGCCACTTTGTCTAAATTCTTAATCATAATGCATAGAAATGTTACCTATTTTTTTCGACGACCACGTTGTACCTATTATGTAGGCAGTATAATAATATAATATGATCAAAGCTAGTATGTAGGTACATCAAACATCGCATTATCAGGAACTTATACTAGGTAACGAAATCCGTTACCTATTTGCTTATAATGTGATTTTCTCTTTTCAATAATTATTCAATTCAAATTGTTAAAAATAATTAAATTACTGAATTTAACTAAACTTGTACGTATTTGGTTGAGGGCCCGGGTGTTTTAATATTAACCCCAATAACTGGCTATATTACGGCACTGGACGGCAGTAGGTATGATAAGTACTAAATAGTAAATATCACGTCTTATTATTATAGTAATATTATTAGATACGATGTGGCACTCGGTTCAACCGTCATCGATCACGGTCGTATCAATTTAATGAGCGTGATTCGGCCACGGCCCACGGCGTCCTGGGAATATGGCTTTCAGCATACAACAGTATTTATAAATAATAAAATTATAAAATAAAATGATTGCAAATAATATCGTCCTCATCGTTATATTATCGAAACGTATTTAACGTAACAAATTGATGATAAATTACTTTCTGATCTAAAATGTAGAAATTGTATAGGTACTCGAGAAAAAAAAAACCAACTAGAATGCTACGCGATAAGTAATAACCCAATATAATATTATAGTTATAGACTACAATATTATATTATATAATTTATAATGATTCGAGTTTAGGTCAATAAACAACGTAGGTATAATATCATGCTATTGCGCAGTCTAGATATCGGTAGACTGCAGGTGATATTAAAATATAATCTATAGGCCTATTACCTATCGTGGGTATGTGCGATCTATATCCGTTTGGAGATATGCCGAATAAAACGGGGAAATTTATAAAATGTAGATAACTAAACGAGTAATAATTCCGATATGATATTATTGCACTAAGTCGCCGAGTGGGTACACTGCACGGGAACGGAATCAGTCATCAGTTCACTTCGACAAGTCTTCGGATCTCCTGCGTGCTCGTAAATGCCGAATACAATTTTATTTCAGTGTAATGCACGTCTTGTGTTACAGTCCGGGTTATTAAGTCGAAAAAGTGCCGTGTCGTGTTACAGTCCGGGTTTTTAAGTCGAAATAGTGCCGTGTCGTGTGTATCGATTTTTAAATTTTAAAATTTTAAAACGTATTTATAACGTACCTACCGTAATCCAGTTCGCGCGCGATGATGAATATTGAAGAAAATATGTGTGTTCAATTTTTGGGTAAGATCGACTATAACAATAATAATAATAATTTTATTATGAACTATAATAATGATATTATGTCTATATAGGTACCAACAACATTGCTGGAAAATAAATGAGCGGTGAAAATGGATCAAACAAAAACGACGAGAAAAGGAAGTATAAAGAAAGTTTTGGTCAGCAAAAAAGATGTCACAGGTAAGATTAATAATAGTATTATTTACTTGCACTAAGCGACCTAGGTAATATTTTAATGATTATTCGATTATACGTACCTACCATTTTGTTAGTTCGTACGCTCAACAAAATATCTGCGAAATCGTTATACGTTGTAGCCAGGGGCGGACTGAGGCCCTGAAGGCCCTTGAAAACTGCCAAACAAGAGACTCATGTTAAAATTTTAAAAATAACTTTTTAAGGAAATTATAGCATAATACAAAAAATAAGTTACTTCAACATTAAAATCTTAAATCTTTTTCAATACAAATAAAATAAAATTTCAAAAATATATTTAAGGTTTTTAATTAAAACACTATTTTTAATACTAATTAGTGATTACTATTATTATTTTAAAAAAATAATAAATTACCAAGTGTTTTGATCACTAGCATCTATTGACGTGTATCGTTACACAATAAATTCTAAAAATTAATCTAAAATAATTTTCATTGCCTTCGCGGCTGTAGTCGGACTGTTATTTTATTTTTGTAAATAGTGCCTATTGTAATATTGTATTCTTCGTTTTCGCGGTAATGATTACTGTGTGGAATTGAAAAATGATTAAAAATACCTAACAAATATAGCTCGAGGCCCAAACATAAAAGTTCTAGAGGGCCACTTACCCGCCCTGCTTGTCCGCCACTGATTGTAGATTTAAGGTACCGATATTAGATAATATTAATTATTGTTTAGTATACTTTGCAGAATAATATTAATTTTATTATATTAATGTGTTAATACTATGGCCCCACTGGCCACTGCTTCAGCAAATTATGTTTTCTGAACATCACTTTATCTATAAATAATCAAAATTATATTGTCCCAATAGTATGTAAAAAGCGACCTATGTGGACGCGTGTTTTTCTTAGGAAAAAGGTTGTTATATCGACGAAAATCAAAACAGTACCTAGAAATAATAACCATACGTAGCTTACTAATTATTGTTATTTGCTTGAAAATACTCAAACATATTTTTAATTTTTAATTTAATTATAAGAGAAATTAATCAGTACCACCATCGATTATAAATGCCACTATAGTATTTGAATGGCAATTTGTTAAAAGGGACCCAAGTTACATTTTTAACAAAAATAGTTTTGTTGTACCTATATTAATTATCCTCTTATGCAAACACATCGTTTTGTGCTAAAAATTACCTATTTCGTATCATCTCGTCTGTGAAAAATTATTATGAAATATTTCACAACTTGTTAAAAGGTATCTTATTACGCAAATAGAAATAAATGAAAACTGTTTTTCCTGAAAAGTAGTTGAAATTGTACATCGGTCCCTTTTAACAAATTGCCATTCATTTATAAGCAATTTTACCACGTAGGTACCTACTTGGAAAAATGTTTATCGTCGATGACGACCGATGACGGTACACAATTATTTAGTTAAGACTTATAACAGTGATTTTCAAACTTTTATTAAATACGTAACACCGTGCTCCTCAAAAAATGTAACGGAACACTGACCATTTTTTTTTCACTAAATAATTCGATGAATAAAATTGTTTTCAATTATAATTATATACAATTCATTTTAGAAATGTGTGCATGATGTGCTAACTAATTTTTATTAATTTTATTTTTATAATTTTATTCTTGGACGAACAGTTGAAATGTTAAACCAGTTCGAAAACCACTAACCTATACCATAGTATAAATAGTATTATAATAATATTATTTTGCTTTCGTCTTTTAAATATTAACGAACATTATACTTCTCTTTTTTAATGAACTACGAAAATAAACTTTATACATGGGCAACGCGCGTAACTTACTACGAGACATTCAACGTGGTCAATTTCAACAAACATCGCTTCGATCAGGTTACCCACTCAGCATTTGGGAAATGATAATATTTTGCGGATATTTTAGTGTACTTGTATAATGAAAATTTGACTAATAATATTGTATAAATATTTTATTCTCATGATAACAAAATATTGGTCTATATGGTTGCATAAAAATGTTGACTTCACATTTTTTATAGTGTTTCCATGAAAATGTTTTATGAAAAAATACGACTAAAATGTTTTGTTAGGTTATGTTTTTTACAAAATATTTTTCAAATGTAAACTTCTTGGCCAAAAAATATAAATACAATATTTCCTTATTATTTACGCAACTTTTTCAAATTTTTTGACAACTATGATGTTTTCCTGAAAATATTTTTACCATAGTTGGGAAATATTAAAATGCTTTGTGGGTAAGTATCTATTTATTATTGTCTATTTGAATTACCTACATAAAATAAATATTTTTGACCGTGGATTTCGGAATATGTGTACGATATTTTAATATCTTGACTTGATTATATTCAAGGCTGGGCATTAACGAGTTAAAAATTAAAATTAAGTTAAAACGTTATAATATGACTGGATTTTTTTTTTTTGCAAATTAGCAAATTTTAACTTTACACTAAGTTAAGTTACTTTTTTTTCAAAGTTAACTTTTAACTTGACGAGTTAACGAAAAAAAATACGAGTAACTTTTAACTTAACTTAACAAGTTAAAAAAAATCGTTAACTTGCCCAGCCTTGATTATATTTATGTCCGATGATAGTGATATACACTGAGACACGCATAATATTTAACGTACATCATAATACACATTACAATTAAATAGGTACGTTAAGCACATGTGTTTACTCTATAAATACCCAAAATTAATATTATTTTGTATTAATCCAAATTTCACATTTACTCATAGATTACAACATTTTTGACTTTTTCTGTTATAGAATCATTAAAATCATTATTATCTGCTTTTTAAGATGGTGTCAGTGAACTATTAATTATTTTCTCTCTCTGGCCTACGCGAAACATAGACAAAACGTATTTATGTAGAATCATTTTTTCTATGTTATTACATAATTTTAGAGTAAAATCACCCATTTCAAAAAATACAGAGAATAATATTTTTGAGGGAATGACATATCGATTTTTCAAAATATTGTCTCAGAACAATTCAATCATAATTTTAATTAACAACAATTTTAGGTTTATTTTGAAAGTCGAATATCGAGTCTAATAATAATAAAATATAAAATCGATATGTCATTCCCTCGAAAATATTATTCTCTATCTTTTTTGTAATAGGACGTGTAATGACTCTATGATTACTTAAAAGTATAGAAAAAAATGATTTTGTCTATGTTTAGCGTGGGCCAAGGAGAGAAAACAAATAGTGCGTTGACAATCTCTTAAAAACAAGACTGATTGCCGATATTTTTTTTCACAGGCATTTATTTACAAAAACTATCTTGAATATATCGTATATTGTTTTTACCTAAGTAGGTACCTACCCATGTTGTGTCTAATATATAAACTAAAATTGGATATTATTAGTTCATAAATACAAATTTAGATTTCTAACAAAACCTTAAAGATTATGAAATTATATAAAAATAAAGGAAGTTCGTTAGAGACTAAAATAAATATGGGGCCCCGCAAAATAATTATTATAACTGCGATTCGGTTAATTTTGCATACCGTTCCTGTCGCCGTTTACCATTCGGCCCGTTTCTGAATCTCGCGGAATCAAATGCAGCTGGTACGTCATTTTAGCCGGTGATGTACCATGAACAGGAAGTCATTTCGTGATCGTGTCGTTGACGATATCTTCTATCAGGTTAGTGTACTATTATTATGTCACGTGTGCAATATTTTTTCAGGGTGTTTTATTATTTATATATCATTAATAATATTGTGGTCGATCTTATACTCAAATATTTAACACACATTTTCTCAATATTAATCATCGCGCGTGAATTATATTACGGTGGGAATACGTTTATACAGCTAATATAAGCAGTTACCTAGGTCGAGTTATTGGAACGAAGTTATCCTTATCGAGGGTTCGCAAGGGGACCTAGCCGAGCAAAAATGTAATGCGTTACAAAAAAACCGTAAGAAAAATAGAGAATAAAGGAGACCGATAACTATGGTAAAAATTTTTTTAGGCAAATACGTTTTTTAAATTTCCAAAATAGCTATTATGTTGATCGTACCTATTATTTAAAACAGTTAAAAAAAAAAATTAAATGTAAAGAAAATTGCTAATTATTATTTTGAATTTCTAAGAATAATAGTTAACCTTTTCTTACCCAAATTTTCAGTTTTACATAAAAAAAAATAATTATGCATTTTTTAAATTAATTTTAGTCATGTGAATACATATTTAAAAAATCTTAAATATGATATTTTGTTTTTCCGAGTTTTCCGACATGTTGCTTATAAGCAACAATGGTCATTACTGGACTGTAATTATGAATTTTCCTAATAATAAAAAAAATACAAATATAGGTATATTTAAAATAACTGTATTATAATTGATAATAAACAAAACAAAAAACTTAATACTTTTTTTGGTTAAAAAATGAATAAAAATTAAATTTAAAAAAAAACATAATACTGTTCATTTATGAAAAAAACTAAAACTAAAAATATATATAATATGGATATTATCATTCACTTGTTGTGAAATGTTATAAAGCAGTTTCTAGTTTTAGTTATGCACAGATGAATTTTGCATTTACTACATTTCATAAATGTAGTTTGCTTGCAGGCTCTGCACCGTTCTTTTATATCCACCATTTCAGGCCAGTGATGATATCCGTCCAATCTGATGTCAGCTACTGGTGTTGGTGTACAATTAGCTTTTTTTTTCTTTGGTAGTTCAGTTGGCGAATTTACCGTTTCTGTGGATGGTCGTCCTCTTTTGAGAGTCACTGCAGTTACTTCACATAAAGCAGCAGCAATATTAGTTTGAAACTCTAGTAAACTCATTTTTAATTTTTCTTTTTTTTGTTTTAAATGACGTCGATAAAGAAGCCAGCCATTTACAATACAAACTCCAATCACCCAAAAAATTATTCGCATGTACCATTTATTTGATCTTATATCAATTCTATACAGTTCCAACAACATATCAGCAAGGTCTACTCCACCCATAAATTTATTATATTCCTCCACAACATGAGGTCTTTGTACTTCAATAAATTTTTTGTCGGACATGCTCCAGCGCTTACAAGTCCCAAGAGGTTCAACACTCGTATACGTAGATAAAAATTGATTGACTTCCGATCAAACCAACGAACTAATGATATATTATTTTCCGTTTCAACTTTGGAATCATATGATCCTCGTCCTTTTTTTTTTAATTCTTTTTCCAATTGCAGTGGACACTTTCCCATCCTATCTTGTCTTACTGTACCGATACTAAATATTTGTCTTTCTTTTAGAGCAACAGAAAGTAGAAGTGACGAAAACCAATTATCAAAATATACTTTGAAATTTTTTCCCTCCGGTAATTCACTTGTAAGTGCCATAACTATGCTAAACAACCAGAATTTCCATACTTATGAGTGTAAAAAAATTGTATTTAAATATATTGATTTTCCACGGAGATACTAAGGGTGATACAGGACATCAATAATCAAAATCAAAGGGATGAGAGGGTAGAGAGAATCGGCGGTTAACATAACCGCACATTTACCTTTCATAACCACACATTTTACACTGTTCAATACCTGCACACATTTTTTCTATTGCTAAAAAGGGAAATTTGAAAGGTTGATTGTTCAAAACCAAACACATTTGATTGACAGTTAAAAATTAAACATATTTTATAGTTATTAAAAAAATAATTTAGTAGGTACTTATTAAAAATAATTCAATATATTATAATTAAATGTAAATAGGATCAAAGACAATCGACTATAACTTTTTGCATTTTTTTAACGGCATTTTTTGAGCTTTTTAGGGCATAAAAATCCCAGCCCAACCATTATAAGAAAACTCGTATTACATTTTAAAATCAATAGAAATTTTTAGAAATTTCTAACTCAAAATATTTTGTACATTTTCGTGATTTTTATGCCTTTTGTCAAAATTCGTACTTTAAAAGCTTATAAAAAAAACTTGTGAAATTGGATTATTAATATTTTTCATTTTAATTAATAGCCTTGTATTAAATTGTCAAGCTTTTTTACCCAACAAATAAAATTGTATTGATATTGAATTTGGTTTCAGTAATTATCGTTATTGTTTTAACACATCTATCTAAAAAAAACAAAAGTTAATTAATAATAACTCAAGATATATTTATTATTTTGAATTAATGTTCTTACTAAATGAAATATTGTAGGATGCGGAACATACAATTAATGCCTATGTTGACTATGGTACTTTCTGCGCCGCTCGTCACAAAGTTTTATTTTTATGATTTTTTTTTGATCTTGATTAAATATGATTAACTGGTGTGTGGTACTAAACGATAATGTCATCTTAGATAAATGTATACGTTATTGATATAAATCAATGTGTGCGGTATTGAACGGTTTGATCTGGGGAAAATATGCGGGATAAAGGTATAAAAGTGTGCGGTTATGAACGACGCCCGAGAGAATGAGAGCCGGTTATGCCAAACCTTCATACGAAAGGTACCTTGTTCCATCTACGATCTGAAGTTTTTTTTTTTTTTGTTCGTTTGAACCGACAGCAGAGGAGGATCTGTGTGAACACTACTACTCCTACGATCTGAAGTCTGTACGATTAGGTAATACCGATGGATAAAATTGCGATCGGTCGCTATATTATATTATTATATTGCTGAGACTTCCGAGATATTACATAATATTATAAAATTATGTTCGACGTGCATTGTGCACGGACTAACATATAATTATTATATAATATTATCTAATGATATTATGTCTTAGTTCGTGCCCCGTGGTAGGTATATATCTATTTTGTGTAGGTATAAATATTTCTCAATTTAAAGAAGTATTTATTTTTCGTCATTTGTTGTATTAAGTATATTTAGGTATATACACTTAATATTTATAGCATAACCATTAAACATAACGTGGGTGGCTTTGACCTTTTTATTTAAATAATACAATTCACAATTAGGTAATATTGTAATTTTCTATTAATTAAAATAACATGAACATTATGTTATAATAATATTATAGTGTCCCAAAATCAGGGCTTGAAACCGAAAATATTTATTTGCGATTTCGATTTCAGTTTCAGATATCGGTAGGTATTATTTATTTTTTCCAATTCGGTTTCCGGTTTTTAATATTGATAAATATTTCTTCGATTTCAATTTCCGTTTGATTTTTTTAAACAATATTTAGTTTTCTGTATTCTCTTTGCCTTATTTTCATTAGGATCTAGGACAATATTGGTCCCCGTGAAAAATGCAGATAGTTGACCCCCGTCATAATTTTA
>NC_042493.1:107349266-107375656 GCF_005508785.2 Acyrthosiphon pisum
TAATTTATACAATAATTTTAATATAATTTAATCATTTAATTTAATATCTTCTAATACATTTTCTTCAAACAGTCTGATATTTTTTTTCGTGCGCGTGTTAGATTTTTTACAGTATATTTTATTGGCATCAATTGTGTTCAGTTTACCTGCGGTTTGAATGGCTGCACATTTTTAATTGGATATTTATGGTGTTTGACATTCGTGGAGTTGGGAAATTTCACAGTTACGTAATTTTCATCACATTCTACAACAATGGCTGCGTAATAAGGGTACCCGTTTTGTGTAACGTTTACTGGGGATCCTATCTCAAATTTACTTTGATCTGCAACCACAGATTTCTATAAAACATAATGTTTAAGTATTAAGATTGATTTTTATAAACATTTTATTTAAAAAAAAAAAAACCTGAGCTGATAAATATCTAATATACAGTATACTTACATCACAGTATTCGACGTCTGTACTCTTTTCTGCTACTTGTATAGGCGGCGTTTCTTTCGGTTCAGCAACTGCGGGTTTCTATAAAACATTATGTTTAAGTATTAAGATTGATTTTTATTAACATTTTATTTAAAAAAAAAAACCTGAGCTGTTAAATTACTAATATACAGTATACTTACATCACAGTATTCGACGTCTGTACTCTTTTCTGCTACTTGTATAGGCGGCGTTTCTTTCGGTTCAGCATCTGCGGGTTTCTGTAAAACATTATGTTTAAGTGTTAAGATTGATTTTTATAAATATTTTATTTAAAAAAAAAAACCTGAGCTGTTAAATTACTAATATACAGTATACTTACATCACAGTGTTTGACTTTTTTAGTCTTAAATTTTTTAGCAGGTTTTTCTTTCGGTTCAACAACAGCGAGTTTCTGTAAGACATTATGTTTAAGTATTAAGATTGATTTTTATAAACATTTTATTTTAAAAAAAAAACCTGAGCTGTTAAATTACTAATATACAGTATACTTACATCACAGTATTCGACGTCTGTACTCTTTTCTGCTACTTGTATCGGCGGCGTTTCTTTCGGTTCAGCAACTGCGGGTTTCTGTAAAACATTATGTTTAAGTATTAAGATTGATTTTTACATACATTTTATTTAAAAAATAAACCTGAGCTGATAAATATTTAATATACAATATACTTACAATTACACAATTACAATTAATTTCGTCATAATTACTACCCCACCCCTCATACGTGTCCATAAGTCTATAGAGTTGCTCGTTATTTCCATCATCACTCCAATCCATTTCGACTGATACTCGGCCTGAGTTCTGCGTCGTGTTTATTAACTCGCCAAATATTAAATTCTCATGCTCCTGAAGCGGTGCAAACTGTATTTCACCGAAAGTCGGTGATGGTTGTTGTAACCTGTAATAACTTAAAAATAAGAAGAAAATATAAATACGACTCCTGTCGATAGTTATATTTAATTCTGATGTTAAAATAGTAAAATTAAGCTATTACCTTCCTCCAGGTGTTCGGAGGGCTCCCGAGATCGTGTATTCGAGAATTAGATCAAATACACTGTATAATATAATTTATGTAAAAAGCACATATAAATTAATACTGCAATCAATGTAAAATATTATATTAAATGCCTTACCTGATTCGCAGTTGTTCGTGAATTATGTTGTAAGAGTTTTAGGTTTTAGATGACACAAAGTAAAACTTCAAATATACAAATCGAAATAAAAAACGCACTGATTTTGGCTTAACATAAGAAGTCCAGTTGTCGCTCGTTGAAATCGGTATTGATATTTTGAGAGGTTGTTAATCGGTGGCTGTTGCTCATGCACTCGGTGGTTGGTGCTCATGCACTGGGTTAAGAGACGACACGGATATGTCTACCAGAGAGTGGTAGGTGGTTTTGTCAAAGGTTTTTGTACTTCCACGAACTAGATTTCTCTTAGCCGGCAAAGACCTTTTTGTCGGTGACATTAGTTTTATTAGGGATGCCCGATTTCTACGAACTACAGTCTGGCCGTTATTTATTAGGTATTCTATAGGATTTTAGTTTATTTATTATAATGTGTGAGCATATCATTACATTAATTAAAAATTTAAAGAACTATACCTTTTACAACTTAAGGTAGTTCACACTCTGTATCTTTATCAGATGCATAGAATAAACTGTTAGTTTCTGGATCTAATTTTGAAGCAGCAATAAACACTTACACATCATCCGGTCTATTTTTTTTCTAACAATAGAAACGTTACATATTAAAAATTAGTTGAAATTAAAATACTTAGGCAATCAAAGTTCAAATACTCACCAACACGCTTTAAAGAAAGAGGACAATGTAGTATCTACTTTGGCTTTATTTGATAGTAATTGTTCTTCAGCCTTTACTATTATGTTCATAGTTCATCATTAGTAGACAAATCAGTCATAAAAACGTTTTTCTTTAGATTTTTTGTGGGCTTCTTTTAAGTTTTCTAAACAATTAATCAATAGATAATTATCAGTTTAATAGTTATGTATTTTATATTTTTTATGCTGTTATATTATTATTATCATTAGGTTTTATCATTCCATCCATTTGAAATTTATTTTAAATTAAATCTTAGGATATAATAATTTATGATTGTAAATAAATCATATAAAATGGGAAGTTGAATCAATATAAATAGAGTTAAAAAAAAACCATATTTGTACAAAAACTTGGTTCGGCAATCTTTTTGATTTAAAATATTTTAAGTAACAAAGTAGATATCTGCAAGCCACGCTTTTTATAGATGTTAATATAGTATTTTTTAATGAGTTACGACATCAAAAGGGACGTGCACTTTTATGGCGGTTCAGGATGAATATCGTGCGCTGGCAAAATATGTCATCGCGATCGTCGGCACGTAATGTATTTGCACGACGGCGATTAAATGGAAAACGCATACGAGGCGTTATAATAACTTTAGTAAGTCGACTGTTCTCTTGACTGTTTTGAGTCCTTAACTTGTCTTTGCGCAGTAAATATGGTGTGTGGAATTGTGAAGACTGAACTACTAAAATAAAATACTAAAGAGAGTAGAACTGTAGACTGGTGGGCAAGTTATTGAAAATAATTAATGTGGGAATTTACGTTAATTCAATTAAATTATCTTAGTTTAAAGATGTACTACCTATCAATTTATACTCTTTAAAGTTTAAATTGAATGTCACAGATATAACATCATAAAACATTATTCATTTATGTAAAATGAATAACTAAAACTTACAAATTAAAAAAATAAATAAATAATTAATGTACCTAAACTTAAATTATTTGAAACAAATGAAAAAGCTCACAGAGTTAAGACTAAAAATATTTAATATTAACAATTCAAATAAAATAATATGTCAAACAACTAGTCTTGTTTGGTTGATGCCTACCTAAAGACGACTGAGAAAAAGTAAAAGGTGTCATCCCCATTCGGTGTAACAGAAAGGACCGTGGAGTATTTTTATGCACATATTATGCTAAAAATGTAGCGAGAGGTGCTACCTTCTAGAAAAGCCCTCTTTTTTATTAAATAATTAAATAATTTAATTTTATTTCTATCCATGTTGGCATGTTTGTTATGTCTGTTATGTAATATCCAGGGCCCCAGCCCTTAGTATGGTAACTGATTATTTAACTGGTTTATAATACATGCTGACAACTGTTTTGGAAAATGCTGTGGTGATTAGACATACATTTAAAATAATTTACTTACAATTTATATAAACTATACTTGAAAACATATTATTAACTTGTTACCATATACTTAATTTTTATAATACTTTTTACAAATTGTTTGAGTCTTCCGGACTTGTGGGTGGTAATATGTTAGGATGATGATGAGTTTTCTGACTCAAGCACCTCAACCTTAGGAAACTGTCTTTTTCACTTTTTACTTTTGGTAAGCATATAAAATAAATATAGAATTATAATAGTGATAAAAAGTGAGTGCATAGCAACCTTGAATACTGAATATAATATATCCTCTCAAATATGTTAGTATTTAATTAAATGACAAGGAAATTACCAGTTTTGGAATCCTATCATCTTGGAATACGAAAAGCATAGTCATTAAGAGATATCAAATGGTAAATTTGCTACCCCGAAAAATACTATATTAGAAAAAAAACGTATCTAAATAGAACATTTTTTGCAGATAATTATTTTTGCTACTCCATAAATTTGACTCAAGTGACACTCATGATAAGATGGGTCTGGATCGAATTCATCAAGTAATACTTTGGAAACACCTTTCCCCTCGAATTTGGGCCGTTTCATGTCTTAAAAGGTGATTACCCAATAAATTACCTAATTAAAAAATGTTAACGTTTTATAATTATATGTAATATTAAATAAGATGAAGTACCATAAAAATTATTATCTAACACATTAACTGATATTACTACTTCAATAAAATATAAAAAAAATTATCCAAAAAGTTAATAAATCAACCATATAATTATAATAAATTTTGGTTATGGTAAACTATGCTAAATATGTATTTTAAATTATTTATTTGTTTAACAATGTCCCCTGTCAATAAAATAGTACAATATCAGAGTATAGTTAGTGCTTAAATAATAATAGCAAATATTATAATATTTATGTGCTTTGTTTGAATTATATTATGTTTAATGCTTATATTATAATATGTTGATTCTCGTCTATTGACACAAGGTTTACCTTTTAGTGATGAACGAAGCTGTATCAATTATATAAAAAAAAAAAATGTTAAATTTACCTACTGCTAATAAATAAAATTAATGATAATCATTATAAGATGATTCTTATAACATTGTAAAGCATAGTTGGGCCATACTTATAATTTATTTATGCATTGTTGTAAAAAAATATGAAAATTATACTTATTATTAAATAAATAATGCATTATACAATAAGAAATTAAGAATTAAAAAAAAATATATAAAAAAAAACTAATTATAAGGTGGTTCCTATGCTATAACTTATAATGTTAAGTTATTTTAATTGTATTCATTGTAGGACAATTAGTCATAAAGCAAATACATTCTCATTTAATTACCACTGTTTGTTGATAAGTTGAGAACCTTTAAAATTACTGTAAAAAGACCATTCAACTATAAAGCATAGATGGGTCATACTTATAATTAATTTATTGAACACATGAGTTATAAAAAAAAAAAAAAATATGAAAATTATACTTATTATTAATGTATTGCATTAAGTAATAAAAGAAAAAAAAATTAAAATTGTAAGGAGATTCCTATACTATAACTTATAATTAATTTATTGCAAACATTTTGGTAAAAAAAAAAAAAAAAAACAGAAAAAAGAAAAATTGTTAAATGATTCATTGTAAGATAGGAATCCTTTCTATTAGAAATTAAGTAATTTTAATTGTATACAATGTAGTAAAATTAGTAATAAAGCAAACATTCTCAATTCATTACAACCGTTTGGTGATCATTTGTGGAACCTTTAAAAATACTGTAAAAAGGCCATTCAACTGTAGAGCATAGATGGATCATACTTATAATTAATTGAAATAATGAAAAAAATACTGTTAAAAAAAAAAAAAAAATCATACTTATTATTAATGTGTAGCAATAAGCAATAAAACAAAAAAAACAAAAAAAAATAGAAAAAAAATAATAAGATGATTCCTATGCTATAACTTATAATTTTAAGTGATTTTAATTGTATTCATTGTAGGATAATTAGTCATAAAGCAAATACATACTGTAAAAAGGCTATTCAACTGTAAAGCATAGATGGGTTATACTTATAATTAATTTATTGAAAAAATAAAAGAAAAAAAAGAAAAAAAAATTTAAAAAAAAATTTAAAATTTAAAAAAAAAAAAAATTAAAAAAAAAATCAGACTTATTGTTGCAATCACTTATTCTTATTATTGCAATAAATAATAAAAAAATAAAAATAGAAAAAAAATAATAAGGTGATTCCTATGCTATTAATAATTAAGTAATTTGAATTGTATACATTGTAAGAATTAGTATTGAAGTAATCGTCCTCGACCAATCACTACACCCTCAAAAAGATCATAAAGACCATTCAACTGTTTGATTTTGTTTTTGAAAAGAATTTATCATGAACAGTCAAAAGAGAAGAAATAAGCTTGCACGAATTAATAATTATTTATTAATTTCAAAACAGAAGACTGCAATCAAAAAACGATAGTACAAAACTGAGTATTTTGAGTACGTCTAAACTTAACTGAAGAACTTCGATGAATTATAAATCGTATCAATATCCAAAGACAATGATTTAATAAATAGCATCAGTAGTAGGGCAAACATTTAATGTTAGTATTCAAGAGCGGGAATCATATTTTATTCATTCGTACAGAGCAATGTTCCACAATAATACTTTTTTGGCAACTTTTCAGTGTACTGCAATGGGTATACTTACTTAATAACATTTGTGTGTTATTGTGTGACAAGTAGGTTTTAAGCTACAACTACCTGTCATATATTAGAAAAAATTACTGGTAGTGCTGTTCCAACACAACCTATTGATACTTGGATCAACATACCACCAGTATATTTCATAAAGTCCATGAGAGAAGATTACCTTTCAAACAGTTTCCCAGTAACTTTGGGTAATCAAGGGTAAAGATTTTGCTGTATGGTACTTAAACATCCTTGTAAAGGACAACACTACCAAACGTGTGACATAAATTCATGAAAGAATAATGTATACCATTAGTATTATTATTAATGAAATTCGTTTCTATGCTTCTGTACATTACCGGTTTGTTATTTACCTCATCATGCTATGTTAATGCAGAACATTTTTAGCACTAAAGCATATTAACAATTACGCATCATCACTTATTACATCATGTCTGTCTCTGAATGACATCTTGTGTAATGGGACCGGAAGATCAGCCACTACTTTGACAGATATAGATCGTTGATTCTGAAAAACTGTGACACATGGGACTAAATTGACTCCATTTTAGCCACAATATGTAAAGCAAATTTTGATAATAAAATATGTGTCAAACTTATAATATCCAGAGTCATTAAAAATGATTTTTGCAGGATCGAATATCGTCAAACAGTATAATCAAATATTAAAGTCTAATTGGAATACAAAAAAAATCACATCTCACTTTAAGAAAATAGTGTTTAAACTTGTCTAATAATCTTACGTACTGTCTGATATACCATCCACTGCTAGTGCAATTTATACTCACACTTCCCCAGAATAATATGGGTCATTGCTTAAAGTACAACACGACAAACTTGTTACAATTTGTTAAACCATTGAACCCACCTGTCAAGATGACAAAACATAAATTGCTTTCAAGAAAACCTAAAAAATATGATCCATTGGTATATAATATTACATCGATATCGAACAATGGAAATATATTTTTTCAACAATTATAAGCAATGCGGATACTATACTGTCCGCAGACCTTCAAACACGTTGGTCTTAATGTTATAAGCGTACCTATAAGTCAATAGAAACTCTGTATTTTACTACTAGTTATACAACGTTGATATTATTATGGTGTGTACACCAGATGAGTCCTTTGGATCTTGAATATATTTTCAATTAAATGTCTCTTACAAAGGAAAACAGTTGAATGTCGTCATTTATATGAAGCCAAATATTATCATTGTGAGATAATATCATCAGAATATTATTATTCGTTATTATTGTGTATCATATAAACTGTAACTGCATTCGCATTCTGTTATTTTTTTTTTTTTTTTAATATTTCATCATAACTGGTAGATTAGGTAGGTTTTTTAATGTGCAATAAACTTATGTAAAACATAATTTGTACTTCGGTCAAACCTAAAAAAATTATTAATTTAGTGCAAAAATTATTGTTAATATTAATGTTGTTGTCAAATGTGATGTTTTTGATTTAGCATATAGTACTTTTTTTTTTAGAATAAGAAGAGTTGTTATGTTTTAAACATCTTGTTGAAAACATTTATTTTAAACATTTGCTTACAACGTTTTATAAATTGACCAAAACTGATTAAAGTCAAATTAAATATTCCTTTTTATTTTTTTATTAATTTTATTGGTTACTTCATCAAATACAACTAAATAATAAAATAATAGATGTAACATCATAAATCATTATTCATTTATGTAAACTAAATAAGTAAAACTTACAAATTTAAAAAAAAAAAATAATAATAATACACTAAAATTATTTAACATGAACAATTCAAATAAAATAATATGTCAAACAACTAGTCTTTATTGGAAAATAAAAGTTGAATAGTAATAAATTGATAAATGGCCACTAGTCTTCAATTTAATAATATACATAATTGTATCACAAAATCCAAGTATATTAAAGTATATTAGTTAATTTATATTTTACTGGTACGGAGTTTTTTTTTTTGGTATTTAAATAAAAAAATACAATTTATTTGTCTTGGGCTTATAAAATCTGTGATTTTATAACATAAAAAAAACCTTTGTTAAATGGTAACTTAAAAACTATGTAAATACCACTGAAACTTTATGAAATATTAGATAAAGTGCAAAAGTCGCATTTTTAGGGTCTTTCTTGGATACCTCTAGGAACACTCATAGGGTTGCTATGCTCTCACTATTTATCACTATTATTCTCAATTTTTCGGGTTCCGTATGGTAAAACGGGACTCTGTTACTAAGGCTCCGCTGTCCGCTGTCCGCCCGTCCGTCTGTCACCAGGTTGTATCTCATGAACCACGAAAGTTAGAAAGTTGAAATTTTCACAGATTATGTATTTCTGTTGTCGCTATAACAACAAATAGCATACGTACAAATAAATACACCACAATCAATCATAATTATTCAATTTTCGAGGGCAGTCTATCACATTCTCTAATATCCAGCCATCTTCATGAAAGTCTTCGTCTTTTTTGTCATTGAGTTCCTGCATCAAGTATTTTAATGCTATCTTCATGCATTCAAAGTTGTTACACGTATAGCACACGGACTAAAATATAATTATATCTTATCTAATATTCTATCTTAATCTGTAAATAAATAAATAAATTTATAAATCTATTTTGTGTAGGTATTCATTTTTCAATTTAAAGTAGGATTTATTTTTCGTCATTTGTTGTATTAAGTATATCTAGGTATATACACTTCATATTTTTAGTGTAACCCCTAAACACAACGTGAGTGGCTTCGACCTTTTTATTCAAATTTATATTTTATTGGTACGGAGTTTTTTTTGTTGGTATTTAAATTAAAAACTATGTAAACACCACCGAAACCTTATGAAATGTTATATATGCGCAGAGATTGCATTTATAGGGCATTTCTTTGATACCACTAGAAACACTCATAGGGTTGCTGTGTTCTCACTATTTATCACTATTATTTTCAATCTTTTTTAATGTTCTTAATTTTTATCATTTATTTCATACATAATATATATATACGAGTATATATATATTATATTATATAAATATATTTTTTTAAATATTTTATAATATGAATAATTTAAATGGTACTTGTGGTACATTTTTTATATTGTGAAAAATGTATGTGATAAACATTGTATATAATAAAATTGTGTTATTTTCTTTGATTGCCACAGTTGTATTTGTATTTGATTTCTTTATCTTTGTTTTTGATATAATTTATAGTATTAATAATATGTGTACTTCTGATTTATGTTTCATATTATTCATTTAAGAAAGCGTTAATAAATTAATAAATGCTTGGATGGGTTGAATAAAACATAGCATTAAATACTGAAATATTTTATTTTCATATTTTTTTTTGAGACGTAAGTTAGTGTTAGTTTAAAAATTAGAATGAATCGACCTATTTTGAAACTTGATAGTAAGAATATTATCTGTGTTCGTGAATCAAACTAACATGAACACTGAATTATAGTAAAAAACCAACATACGCTACATAATAGGTCGATTCACTCTAATGTTTAAACTAACGGAGCTAAGAGTGATGTGCCTAGTATAAATTTGGGACGTTACACACTTGTAAGACGGAGACAACACATGGGTGTGGCGTCCTCTTAAATAAAACGGATAATTTTTACCAAACGTATGACTAAATACGTTTTATTTTAAACCTAAATAGAAAACATTGGGTTCAGTCTTTGGTATTACATTTTTTATTTACCTGTCTACTATAAACAATTGATAAGAGATTCTCACATCAGCAATATCAAAGAAATGTTTATTATACTCCGTGCCACTAGAGAAGTAACCCGCTACGCGCATGCGGACTGACGGCAGAGATCGTTTCGAGGCCCCGTTTCTCCCCACTTCACAAAATTATACATACTAAATTATAGTATGACTATATAACGTTGCCACCGTTGACGGTCTTGATCGTGTAACGTCAACATGTCAAATAGGTAGGGGATGCGCGGATTCGATTGAGATTTGGTCGGGACACGGTGTTACTTCTCTTGTGGTACGGAATATAGAATATAGTTTAAATTCCTGCATAGAAAATATTGAGTTCAGTATTCAATTTCGATTCATCCAATCATCTTCTAAAAACTATTGATATCAGATACATTTATTACAACTTACAAAACACCTACTTGCAATGTAAACAGAGGTAAGACAATGTCGTTCGAGGTGGCGAGAATAGTCCGGCAGTGGTCGATGTAGGGTTTCGTGGACAGCAAGCGATTGTATGTAACGAGTGCAGAAACCGACGTAATCGTGATATCAAAAACTTCTGTTAGCGAAACGAGAGTCTATCGGTGCGGGCTCGACAGTGAATTAAATAACGTTCCAGTCAATAGCATTTTATTCTGACTGCATGAATGTACTAAGTGTAATATTAATAATAGTATGGATACTGACCCTGGAGTTACCGATCGCATACCATTGTATTTTTTAAAGACGAAAAACAGCCTGGAATATTTTAAAGCAGTTATTAATGGTGTCACCAGTGATTCAAACGAAGACCTTTTTGAATAAAAGAGTAATGTCACGTAGGATTAACTAAGATTGATTATTGGCTAGATAATTTGATGTGCAATATTTCTGAAGTTATAATGTGTTATCATTTAAATGGCATTGTTCAAAGGTATGAGTTGGTAAAAACTGAAGACTTGCCATATATGAATGATTCAACATTTTCACCTTAAGTCATCAGAGATTTCGCACAAAATGTATTATCATTTTTAAAATTAGATTGGAAATTTTTTAAGATTAGAGATTGAACGGTTGAAGTTGAGATGGAAAGCTGCAGATGTTTCTGTTTTTCTTCTTGACGTCATGTGGCTTGGATGTATTTTGAGCAGGCAATTAATGATTTTGCGTTCTCCCTGGATCCGGTGGGAAGTCATGTTTTGCGCCTCTGGTATCCTTGATAGCAGTTCCTTGATACCCGATTGTAGCATTGATCTTGTATCATTTAGATGGTCGATGTTTTGGTCTCATTGAATGTAGCTGGATCTTCGTAGTTTGGTTCTCCGCTGCATTTATCTTGGAGTCGATGTAGTCCCCTTGATTTATTTTGCAGACGGCGCATATTTAATTTATTTTATTCCATTGATGTAACAACAAATAGCAAATTTACACGTGAATACTCCACAATCATAATTATTTGATTGTCGAGGGCAGTCTTTCATATCCAGCCATCTGCATGAAGTCTTCGCCTTTTTTGTCATTGAGTTCCTGCATCAAGTATTTTAATACTATCTTCATGATATCCCTATTTTGAGTAAGATTGCCTATTCTAGAACTTAATTTATCATCGACATTGTTTGAAACACTTGAAGTGTGTGACTGTAATGATGACTGGTCTTCTGTATGATAACTAGTAGATGGTCTACTTCTAGAAGACTGAAGTCAAAAATATATAATTAAAAACTATGTATATACATATATTTACTTAATTAATTAATGCTTACTTCAGGTGACGATGACTGGCCTGGTATAGCTACAATGTTATTCTTTGGTGACTGTGCATATTCGCTTGGTGGTGTCAAACTTTCATTTTGTTCATTAAACTGTAATGTTGATTGGCTTTCTGTATGATAACTGGTATGTGGTTCTTCTCTTACAAACTTTGAAGTGGATGACTGTAATGATGACTGGTCTTCTGTATGACAACTAGTAGATGGTCCACCTCTTAAAGTCTGAAGTCAAAAATATATAATTAAAAACTATGTATATACATATATTTACTTAATTAATTAATGCTTACTTCAGGTGACGATGACTGGCCTGGTATAGCTACAATGTTATTCTTTGGTGACTGTGCATATTCGCTTGGTGGTGTCAAACTTTCATTTTGTTCATTAAACTGTAATGTTGATTGGCTTTCTGTATGATAACTGGTATGTGGTTCTTCTCTTACAAACTTTGAAGTGGATGACTGTAATGATGACTGGTCTTCTGTATGACAACTAGTAGATGGTCCACCTCTTAAAGTCTGAAGTCAAAAATATATAATTAAAAACTATGTATATACATATATTTACTTAATTAATTAATGCTTACTTCAGGTGACGATGACTGGCCTGGTATAGCTACAATGTTATTCTTTGGTGACTGTGCATATTCGCTTGGTGGTGTCAAACTTTCATTTTGTTCATTAAACTGTAATGTTGATTGGCTTTCTGTATGATAACTGGTATGTGGTTCTTCTCTTACAAACTTTGAAGTGGATGACTGTAATGATGACTGGTCTTCTGTATGACAACTAGTAGATGGTCCACCTCTTAAAGTCTGAAGTCAAAAATATATAATTAAAAACTATGTATTTACATATATGTACTTAATTAATTAATGCTTACGTCACATGACGTTTCAGTGAAGGTGTCATAATTTGATTCCCTTGCTTTATCAGTTTTTTTCCGTTTATTCAATTGTATCTAAAAATATTTTTATAAAAAATATGTCTTTATATTTATGTGGTTAAATTTATAATACTTACGCCAGATGATGTATCAGCGAAGGTGTCATTACATTTTCTTTGTTTTGTAGTTTTTTTTCGTTTACTCAATTGTATCTAAAAATATTTTAATAAAGAATATGTATTTATATTTATGTGGTTAAATTTATAATACTTACGTCAGATGATGTATCAGTGCAAGTGTCATTACTTATTTTTCCCTGTTTCTTTGTTTTTTTTTTGTTTATTCAACTGTACCTAAAAATATTTTTATAAAGAATATGTATTTATATAATAATTTTAATGATGTGTACTTAATTTAATAATGCTTACGTTCCATTCCGGACTAGATGTCACACTATTGTCATCACTTGTTGACGATATATTCACCCTTGGTGACATCCGTTTCCTGCGGGTTCTATTTGTTGGCTGCAATTAAAAATAAAAAAGGATGGAAAAACAATAAATAATTAAATAACAAAAAAATATTACCTTTTTTGGAGATATTTGATTTGAATTAGGATATTTATTTTGTCCAATTATTATCGATAAAGTTTCCAGAGTAGAATTTTTCGGTTCAAAGCCTGGTAAGTCACTTCTATATTTCCAATCTGTTGTCTGCAGGAAATATTTGGAAAATACTTTATCTCTGCAGATGGCTTTACTTCTGACTGGTTTTTTGTCTTCTACTTTATATAAAATCTAAAAATAAAAATAAAAAACTATAATGTAATATTTTGAATAACAATAAAACTTTTAGAGTGTATTAAACTCAAATTATCAAAGTGGTAATAATAATATTGCTATTAATCAAACAAAAAAGTAGACACACATTTAATAATTTTTCGTTCTTTCGCAACCAATTTTCAACTGTTCTTATGGCCACAGGGTTTAGAGCTTCTTGCCCACATAAATTCATATATATACATCCTGTAATGTCGGTTATACCAGCAAATTCACGTTTTACTTTTTTAATATATTCCTCCATTTGTGGTCTTGTGACATCAGTCGGGTTCTCATACCCAAGATTGTGAGCTACCATCTGTTGCATCACAATACCACAAGCTCTACAAAAATGCATTCTGGAAAAATAAAAGAATCAGTGTCAAACATATGGGTTATTTGATTTTAATTAAAAACCACTTAGATTAATTATAGTTATGAAGTGGACCACTAAATTGCATTTTTTTTTCAAATAGTTAGATCTATTTTTGAGCATAACAATTATTTTTCCCCTTTTATTCGTAATATAAGCAATATAAGCTAAATTTAGAAATATACAATTGCTATAAAATAATTTTCGTAAAGAAATTTGATTTAATGTCAAAGATTTAACTTTCAGTGTTAAATTTTGTTCAGTGTACTTCAAATTATAGGAGACAATTACAATTACAAGTTACTTCTTGGTGTTTTTAGGGGGTCCGATTCAACAGACATTTTTAAAATTGTCTACAAATTGTTTCGCCAAAAACTAAACAACAACAAATTTACAATTATGATTGAAAAAATTAATTCAAATGAACTTATTGATAAGATTATTAAGTGTGAACATTTTCAATTTAGTTGCTTACTTTTGAGATATTAATGACTTTTTAAAGACTTCCAAATAAAAATAAAAAAGTAGTTTTGGTAACATTAATATCAAAAATTGTTCGGTATCACCATATTGCTATGGAAATTGAATTGATTAAATTAATTTGGATAAAATCATGTCAATGTTATGCTGATCAACTTTAAAAAAAATGAGAATGGGCCACTTCATAACTGTTGGTTTACTTCACTCCGTTCTACGGTATTAATCAAAATGTCATATATACCTTTTAAGTTGTTCATCCTTTTTCTTTTGTTCTGATTCAGTTAAAGTCTTTGAATTCATATTGAACTGTAAATAATACAAAAAACAATGATGAAATAATACAACCAAATTTATCATCAACGGTAGACGCATTTGAAGTAGGTAACTCTATAATATAATACTTACATAATAAAACTCGAAATAAGGTTGTAAAATAATGTCTTTCACAGGGTTTTATGCATATATACTGTGGATAAATTAATAAAAAACAAAATTATTACTGTATATTATAATTTAAAACATGTTTAAAATTAGAATTACCTTCTCTTGTTCTGGATCTTTAATTATTTATTCATTTAGGTCGCCTAAGCACGTATCCACAGACATGGGAAATAGGCTGGTGCGTACTAAATCGGCCAGTAAGTTTGTATCCCAAAGAGAAGCCAGTTATTAGCCAACCTTCTCATGGGAACAAGTCATTGACCGCAGATAGTCGTGACAACCTATGCCCATGTCCTACTCGTTAGTTGTGAGGGAATTAGGATATTTATTTTGCCCAATTATAAAAGATAAAGCTTCCAGAGTAGAATTTTTCGGTTCAAAGCCTGGTAAGAAACTTCTAGATTCCCCTGTAACACAACAAATGTCTAATAAATGGTGATTCACGGACAGCTGAACGGTTTGTAAACCATAGAAAAGATTAAGAATGTGTGTTCTTGTGCAGAAGTAGTACAGATGTCTATACACTAATAGGTACCTGACAAATGATATGTTATATTGAATTTTACATTGATACCTTCATATATTGATTAATTGTGTATATCTATCGTTCTCCGTCAAACTATTCACTGTTTTATCGCATATCTCTATATAATAAAATTAAGTGGCGGGATAATCGTGACCATTTTTCTCAAGAGATATTAGACATATTCAATTAATTTTTTTTTCCATACATTCTTTTCGTCGAGAAGAAGAACGTATCGCCAATTATATTCGTGTCAGGACGCCATAGGTAGGGGGTCAAACGGTGATTATGAGATTTACGATGGAAATTTGCTATAATATGAATGGTTGCCAAGGGTTACAACAATAATGATAATAATAAAAATTATTATTATTTTGTTGTTCATTGTTTTATAGAAATTATCGCTATATTGTTGGTTGAAAACATATTTTTTAAAGTTGATATGCTGCTAAGGATAAAATAATTTAAATACTAGATAATATATATCATTGTGGGTTATATTGATAAAATAGTACAAAACGACGATAGTAAGTAGTTTTAATTCATCAAATAAGATATAGGTACACTGCGGAATAAATTTGACAATACACAATAAATAGGTATTAAAATTGTATGTGTAAAAAAGATATTATATTTTAAAAAAAAAGTATTGTATTACTTACTATCATTTATCGATAAATCTTTTTAGATTTCATTAGTGTTATGGAATTCAAATCAAATAGACAATTTTGAAGGTGATAGAAATGACGTAATTGTTTTAAAAAATATCAAAGTTTCTGATTATTATGGAATAAAGAGTTTAAATTTACATTTTACCACAAAAATCCTAATAAATCCTAATTTAGGTGATGTAAAAAAGTAAATAAGAATGCAAATTGATATATTTTGTAATTTGTTTGTAAATTAATATATAGATAATTTATTTTTAATCACAGCTTATCACAGTGGTATATTTTGAATGGAACAAAAAAAAATTACTCACTAGTCAGAGGACAAATTATAAAAGAATATAAATTTATGAAAATTCATACAATTTTTAATAAAGTGAAACACACCATCATTGGTAAAATGAATTGATATAGATAAGTTTGGAAATAATTATGATAGTTATTATAAAACTTGTTCTACAGATAATATTGCAATAATTAATGACCTTAAAGAACCAACAGAAATATCTGCTTCAAATGGTGAAACATATAAAAAACAAGAAATCATTTTGATTGACGAAGGATTAAAAACAGTAATAATTTTGTATATATTAGGCAATAGTCCACTTTTAAAAACATAAATAAAAATGATAATAACAGACAATAATTACAATATAAGATATAAGTATTATTAATTATTAATTTAGAAATTATATGCAGATTGTACTAAATTTGTGGAATGAAAATATTAATAATTTTGAAGGGAAAAAGAATGATATTATAGCCATTGGTAATGTCAAAATTGGTGAGTATAAAACCCAGAAAACTTTGGTTTTAACAAGTGCATCACAAATAATAATAAATCCTGACTTTCCTGAGGCGAATAGGTAAATAATTGGTGGTTCTTAATAAAATTAGGGAAAAAATATTAATATAATTTCTTTAGATTGAAGGAAGAATTTAGACGTATTGAAAAGAAGGACATTGAAAATGTTAAGTTCACCAAAATAAACTTAATTCAAAATCTGGAAGATCAAATATTTATAAGTATGAAATTTTAATATATACCGGGTGATTCCTTTATCATGAAACACTCATTATTTCACCTTATAAAACAATTATCAAATCAAAATTTTCCAAAAAAAAAAAAATTAATCACTTACAGATATAAACGCTGTTATTGATGCTGTGGGTGAAGTAGATAATGTATTTTCTAAAAATGGCCAAATATACGAAAAAGAGAAATAGTCCTAATCGATGATAGTAATGAAAAGGTATTTTTTTTTTTGGATTCACTATTTAATAATTTTTAATTTTAAATATACCAACAGATAACTTTAACATTATGGAATGAATTTGCGACTAATTTCATGGGTAAACTAAATACCAAAATAACCTTACGGAATACCAAAATTAGTGACTAAAAAAATCAAAGATATTTAACATTGAATCGACAATCAATAGTTTCCTATGACGTAGACAAAACAACTAACATAGAGCAAGAAGCAAAATATTATGTATTACAAGATCGTAAAAATAAATAATAAATGATTTTGTTTCAACACAAATGTAAACGATTTATTTTCCAGATTTGAAGAATGGTTTCATAGAAAATATAATAAAGGATGTTTATTTGATGATGTAAATAAACATGATATGCCATAACATGATAATATTACACTTCTGGAAAAAAAAAAAAAAATATTTAATAAATAACTTTTCAATTTTCTATTGTTATCCCATTGTTATTTTATATTATTAATTATTGTCCATCCTAATATCATATTTATCCTATTATACCCATATTATATATTTATCTAGGTTAATAGTTAATTATTTAAAACTGACTTCTAGAGAAAAAATTCCACCGGCGAAGCCGGGTAACACCTGCTAGTTGTAATATAAAATTGTATTTATAAGAATAAAATTTATGTTTGACAAAAAATCCAAGTTTTACACTTTGATCAGCTTAATTATTACCTACTCAAATAAAATAAATACGATCATACTATAAGAAGGTATACAAATGTATGAAAAATAGTACAATTTTTATAGAATACCTAATAATTATAATTATTCGTTGGTAAAATGTTAGGTGACAATAAAAATAAATTGTAATTGACTAAAACCAATGTTATTCTAAATATCTGTACAACCAAAATGCTTTTGTGAGATATCAATCTTATACAATGTAATGTTGTCACAGACCATAGGCGAATGCCCATAATATTTTAGTAGGTAGGTACACTGTCCAAAAATGAATTTTGATTAAATTTCTTGCGAAGACGATCCGAAAATAACACTCTTATAGTATATTTATAATTACGTAAATAGCAAATTATTTTGAGTTAAGAATTCGTAAAAATTTTTCTTTTTAAATCTAAGATTTGAAAAATACTTAAAAAAAAAAACTGTGACTAAGGATTTTTAATATTTTTCATCTACCTTTGAAACAATATACTAGGAGCCTTCTATTAAACTTTCAAGCTTTTTTAACCAACAAATAAAATTGTATTGATATTTCTAGAAAAAAAACTAAAAAACAATGGAAAATGAAAATGTCCCTAAACAGTTCAAAATAAATCAAAATATTTTTAAAATGTTATCGTGTATAGAAAATGCAAATATAAACAACCAGTGAAAATTTCATGTATCTACCATCATTTGTTTTTAAGTTACACCAAAAACCAAATTCAATTTTGTGAAAAATCGATTTTGCGTAAAAATTCCCGTTTTTTCTTAATTTTTCTTTTGTTCTTCCTGGCGCATTTGGAAATTACTGGAAATTTTAAATTTTGACCTCCCCAATGCACTAACATTATTCACTTTCCTATCGAACAAGTTAGATAATTTTAAAATTCAAAAATAGATTATTTACCTCCATACCATGTGGTATGAATGTATCATAATATTATGATACAAATAATTATTATTTTCTACTTAGGATATAATAGATATTGTTCCCTGTTAATCCAGTCGTTAATGGAGTGAGTTTTTAGCGCCGACGGGCATATCAAAGAATAGAAAAAAAAAATAATACGCAGTTTGATATAAGATATAACACATTTACTAGCTTAAATAAATTAATAAATCTAAAACTATTCCTTCGGTCAACTTTTTGAGGGTGGGATTTTATGAAAATTAAATAAATCTACTTACTAATATTCAAATTGCACCAGTGTTCAAAAAAAATAATATTCCGCGAGCATGTGTCCAAACGGCATTCGAAATCGAAAAAGACAGTGGCAAAACACTCTTTCTTGATATTTCAACCTCTATATTTTATGAAATATTTACAGTGTTACCAAATGCTTATGTTAGAGCAGTCTTACCAGATAGCTCTCTTATAAAATAATCCGCATTATTATATATAATGTTTTATGAAACAGAGTTACTTAGCCCACTCAATTATTTTGAACTGTTTAGAGACATTTTCATTTTCCATTTTTTAGATTCTGAGTGAAACGATGAATGTATTGATTTTACAATGATGTGTGTTTTTTTTTTGTTTTTTTATTTTTGTGTCTGTCATCACGTTTCAGTTTTTATAGCTAAGGATTGTAAATTTAAAACAAGATTCCATGTAAGTAGTTATCTAAAAAATACACAAGCACAGTTTTTTTTTATAGTCATTTTAAGTTCAAATTTGGTACGAAATTACATACTAAAATTTATTAATATTTTAGTTATTTTGTTGTGATTGTATAATATTATTTGTGGGTACTTGAAACTTCTAAAGTGCACTATGCCACTATTATATATCTATGATGGTATCAGGATTTGTTGTTGATGTATAACGCGTTATAAGTACCCAATGGATATTGTGATATGATTAATTTGGAATTTATTATAGGTACCTACCCATTATACAG
Organism: Acyrthosiphon pisum; assembly: GCF_005508785.2. Lineage (NCBI taxonomy): Eukaryota > Metazoa > Arthropoda > Insecta > Hemiptera > Aphididae > Acyrthosiphon > Acyrthosiphon pisum. The sequence goes on from NC_042493.1 coordinate 107,369,164, forward strand.
TGACCCACTTGTAACCTACAGTACAGCAGAACGACATCCACTTGCCCACCTTTTTGATAATTGTTATTGTTCAATTCTAATTAATTAAAGAATAAAAATATTTATAAAGAGATACACAAAGTAATTGCATTTTTCCTGTTAAATAAAATAACTCAAACTATCATTAGGAAAGTGAGTTAATATTAAACTATAGTAGTTATTTGGTTTTGTAGTCTGATATCATAAAATATAAATATTCTAAAAAAGTGTTATAATATAATACTACTATAATATACAAATGACATGATATAGAAATAATAATTTAATTAAAAGTGATTGAGTTTAACAAATATGTATTATAAGTGAATTATGAAGTATAAGAATTCTAAATATTAAATCATTCAAATGATATATTATACAGTGCTACATTATAAAAGTATTAAACTATAATGGTATATATAATATAACAGTAATCAAAGAATAAAAATATTTATAAAGAGATACACAAAGTAATTGCATTTTTCCTGTTAAATAAAATAACTCAAAGAACCTACTAGTTACAAGGCTCTCTGCATTTCAGTTCCAAATGTTTACGATCATAACTATGACATTTACTTGTACAATAATGACCACATGATTTCAATGAGATTTCAATGAGTATTTCAAATACTACTCAAATACTTTGAAAAAGTATTTGTAATACTTTTCAAATACTTTTGGTTTTTAAAGTGGGTTTCTAATTATCGTAATATAAACACATAGGTCGTAGGTAATCTAATAGTTATCTAATAGTTTTAAAGTGAATATTGTTATTCAATATTCAATAACTTTTTTTAGAAATCTAGTTTTCACAAGCCTTTGGGCTTCGGCTAACACAGAAACACAGAATATTAAATAAAAATATTATTCTATTATTGTAGTTGACAATAATATTTTTCCAACCAATTATTTCGAATAAAAATAAAATGTTTGAAATAAAAAACCAAAGTACTCAATACCAAAAAAAATCAACAAACTTCTGTATTCATTTTTTTTTTTTTTATTTAACAATATACGTATATCTATTCTGACCTTTTATTTCTGGTGCTTGTTCTCCTGAGATGGAAAAGAGCAGTTGATAAATGGGCAGTAGCAGCAACTTGTAGGTGAAATCGTCAATGGGTATGTAGATTGTCGGCCAATAATATTTGCACGACAGAATAAAAAAACACTCGTACTCCTATTGCGCGAAGAGTTACGACGGCAAAGGGGACGCGCACTTTTATGGCCATTGTATTTAATAACCTCCCGAATATTAATACGTCAAATTCCGGGAGTACCTGAGGTCCCACTATGTTTAGCATACTTGGAGAGATAGGGGATAAAGATCTAAGCCATTCGTCTATTTGTGACTGTCGTGGCGATGAAGGAGGTGGAAATACCACGCCACCCACAACATTCAATGCGTTTGCCCCCGCTGTTGAAGGTGAAAACATATCTGGTGAAGGCATATCTGGTGAATGTACAGGTGAAAAGGACCGAAGCCATATATCTATTTGTGATTGACGTAGCGGTGAAGGCGAAAATAACATGTTGTCAATCAGGTTCAACGCGTATACCCCCGGTCTTGTAGGTGTGGAAGGCGTTGAAGGTCGTATAACTTGTGATAATGCCCTCTGCGACCGTTGGTAGGTAAATTAATCACTGTCTTGAGTCTAAATAAAAATTATTGTTTTATTTTATATTGAGTCTAAGTAATAATTTTATTTAAAACTTACCATCTCTGAATATCTGAAGGGCGATGCTGCAAGAGCACTGTTATGGCTACCCCCGGTAGACCCTGGTAGATATTGTGCATAAAACCTCTCTCTGTTATGGCTATCCCCGCTAAACCATGGTGGAAATTGTGCATCCTGACTAAATTCAAACCTCGTATCAGGTCTTGGTGTAATGGGTCTTGGTGTAATGGGTCTTGGTGTAATGTGTCTTGGTGACGGTCTATTAACACGCTAAAACCAGATTGTACAAATTTTATAAATAATTTAAATATAATATTTAAAAAATATATATACTTACTAATACGAACGTTCTATCTGGTGAATAAAAAAAATTAGCTGGAGAATCTTCCGGAGGTGTCGCTACAAGAACTCTGTTGTAGCTATCCCCGCTAAACTGCGGTATACTATGTGACGAATCATTCGACATCTAAAAATCTGTAAAATTTGTACTTAAGCCTCGAATAATTTATTTATAATGTAAAAAAATACTTACGTTTTTCAGGCGAAAGATGCGATATTCACAAACAAAATAAAATATATTGGTGGTAAATAAAAATCGAATATATGTTTACGTGAATAAGACTAAAAGTAGACTGTGCTAACGAAAAAATAATTTTATATGAAAAATATAACAAGGTCTGACCAATCACCACTAAGCTATATGGTGTCTATACAATAGACATCCGATCAGACGACCACCAACAAATATCTTAATAATCACATGGATACTCTTATAAGTCAACTCTCACCTTTGTCACCGCTGATAACAAAAGAAGAATACATCAGTGAATAACAGATATCCACTGAACGGACATTAAACCTAATAATTGTCACAGCTAATACACGTCAACCAAATAAATACAACAATATATTACCGTTTGTACTAGCGCACTGTAAAATTTCACATTCTTTATAAATTCTGAAAAGAGAGAACATGTATTTGCATGCACAATTTTGTGATTTGTACGCGTTTTAATTAGGCGTGGTATCAAAAAATAGGTGGGGAGCAGTAGACACGTGTCTGTGACCCCGCCACACATCACAAAAATTTAAATTCAAATTTTTTTCTACGACAATATTTAGCATGTAATCAGCGTGTATTTGCACGACAGACCACGCAACTCTATCGTAATCCGTTGCTTCGAAATACTCATTTTTCTGATTTGCACGTGTCCCCAGCCCCCCCCCCCCCCCCAATTTGGAAAATACTTGGAAATTCAAAATCGTTTCTACGCCAATATTTAGCATGCAATTATCATGTGTTTTCTCGGCTAACTAGATTAATATGCCTCATTGTTACCTTTTTCAGTTTCTTGAAACTAGATTTCACCGCAGCCGAGCTAGAAAATTCTTCACCGTATCCAAAAATTGGTACCATCACTGCAGACCACAAAGGTATAAGCTCGGTTGCCTTAATTATATAATCGGTACTAGTTCACGCAATAGAAAGAATTTATTCCAGTACCTTCTCTTACATAATTTTTACTCTCGTTGAATATATCGTTAGCCCATGCTTGAAACGGGTTCTCAAATGTATCAAAACCTTCATTCTGACGTTCATATTCTTTTTCTATATTGATTCTAGCTTCATATTTCGTTTCTGATACATCTATTATATCATCGAATTGTTTCTGAATATCAACAAATCCTGTTGATGTAGTCTCAGTTAAAATATTTTTGTATTGTTCACATGGTGTTTCTTCCCCGGTTTCTTTGTCAGCCCTGTTAGTTTCGTTAATGAACAATACGAATAAAGATAATAATAGCAAACGCATTTCCGATTTTAATTACATTGGAATTACATAATTCAAATGGAACAGCAGTCAACGTATGAATCTTTGTTGCAGATGGAAATGATTGAGTCTTCACATATTGAGTACAACAAAGAAGTGCAATGTTCCACACTACCCAAGGGGTCTTACACATAAGCGCGTTTTTTTTATAAAGGTGGTTCGCCAAGAGCCCTAATCCACCGTACCTACTGTTGCACTATCATTGCTTTGTATGCTGTAAAATAAAAATAGAAATTATAATATTTATAAGCGTTCAAATTATTTAAGTTTTATAAATTACCATTTTTTTGATATGTGTGCTCTTATGTTTTAAACAATGATTTTTTTTCTTGTATTTTGATAAGAATGAAGGGCTACTGAATGCCTCGCCACAGATGGTACATTTATATGGTTTAATGTTTTCATGAGTGTTCATATGGTACCTTAGATTCCTCTGACATGTAAATGTTTCTCCACATTTGACACATTCAACATCTTTATGATTTGGATTGTGTTTGAGTTTGCGGTGTTTGGTAAGATTTGAATTGTCATTGTATGTGCTATTGCATTGAGTGCACTTGTATTTTTTAGGGCCAGTGTGCTCTTGTGTGTGCATCTGAAGTTTATACTTCCTACTAAAATATTTTGGGCAAAATTGACATGGGAACATTTTAGAGTGCACTGTACTGAAATGCCTTTCTAACCAACTTTTGTACTCATACAATTTTGAACAACTTGGACATGGAAATCTCTTTTGCTTGGAATCGTCATTTTCGGTATCATCATCATCATCATCATCATCATCTTCTGCCTTTTGATGGTCATTATTTTCAAATTCATCACTAGACTCATCATCTTTGCTGCTCTCAGAATCGGACGAACTGTCTGCTCGTTGTACACTTTTCACTACATTCGGTGGTAATGGAATTGTGTAACGCCCAACATTTTTGACGATTTTTTTTTTTCTAGTGTGTGAAGTAGTTGTGGTGTCCGCTTCATGTGAAGCGCTGATAGTTATTGTTTTAACAGATGTTGCTATAAAATAAAATAATGATTTAAAAAATTGAATTATTCCATGTATAAAACATGCGTTACTTACTCTGTCCAATAACAACCTCATCAGATGCACTATTGATAAGTTGTTGGTCTGACACGTCTTTTGCATGACTCTCCGGCTGCATTACAGGTGTTGCTATAAAATAAAATAATGATTTAAGAAATTTAATTGTTCCAAGTATAAAACATGCGTTACTTACTCTGTCCAATAACAACCTCTTCAGATGCACTATTGATAAGTTGTTGGTCCGACACGTCAATTGCAGCTCTCGCCGAAGACAAAACAGATGTTGCTATAAAATAAAATAATGATTTAAAAGATTTAATTATCCCATGTATAAAACATGCGCTACTTACTCTGTCCAATAACAACCTCATCAGATGTACTATTGTTAAGTTGTTGGTAATATGCCTCATTGTTACCTTTTTCAGTTTCTTGAAACTAGATTTCACCGCAGCCGAGCTAGAAAATTCTTCACCGTATCCAAAAATTGGTACCATCACTGCAGACCACAAAGGTATAAGCTCGGTTGCCTTAATTATATAATCGGTACTAGTTCACGCAATAGAAAGAATTTATTCCAGTACCTTCTCTTACATAATTTTTACTCTCGTTGAATATATCGTTAGCCCATGCTTGAAACGGGTTCTCAAATGTATCAAAACCTTCATTCTGACGTTCATATTCTTTTTCTATATTGATTCTAGCTTCATATTTCGTTTCTGATACATCTATTATATCATCGAATTGTTTCTGAATATCAACAAATCCTGTTGATGTAGTCTCAGTTAAAATATTTTTGTATTGTTCACATGGTGTTTCTTCCCCGGTTTCTTTATCAGCCCTGTTAGTTTCGTTAATGAACAATACGAATAAAGATAATAATAGCAAACGCATTTCCGATAGACTTTTACTTTTTATTAGCAAACCAACAGTACGAAGTACCATTTCCTTAGCTAATCTGGTAATATTTTTTAAAGGTATCCATTTGTTCGCTACTTTAACAAAATAAGCTGCATCAACTCTCACGAAACATCTTGGAATCCAATGCTAATCTTCAGCAATGCCTTCTTTGGGTAACTCTGCACACATTTTTAAGTAATCATGGAGTGATGAATATTGGGTAAAACACTGGAAAATAGCAGAAAAACGGGCTAATGATTGATCACGCACTGTATGGTTTGGTTGTGGCACATCACATCTTAACCATTTTAATAATCAATTGGATATTTCAATATTTGAGTGGCCCTCACTTATCATAATATTAGACACAGTGAAGTTTTGTTTCTTTTGAGCATCATACAGAAGAGCTTCATATAGTAAAAGACTTTTAGTTTTGTCTGAACTAATTTTTTTAAAACTTTTTACTAACGACCCTGTTGCGTCTATGACAAGCTTTGGACATTTTGTTGTGCAACAATAGCTTCTATAAATGTTTATTTGTTCAGAAGAATGATATAGCACGAAAAAAGGTCATATCCTATATCAGTGGTCGGCAACCTTTTTAGACACCCGGACCACATTCATAAATTAAAAAGAGTTCGCGGGCCAGACAAAAATTAAAATTTTATATTCCAAATTATTTACTAAGAAAAAAAATAACTGTTTAAAACTTTAAAATAATAGATTAATAGAACATAAAAATTACAGTTTTTAATAATATTATTATAATATAAAAGTATGGAAATTACAACTGCTTAATAGGCTTAATGTGATTTTTGTTGTTGGATATTGTTTATTATTATTTCAATTTCCACATTAAAATTATTTGTGCTGGCTCTAAGTACATGATGGAGATGATCATCAGTTAAGCGTGAACGGTATGGGTTTTAAATTTTTTTCATATGAAAAAATGCCTGTTACATACGTAAGTGGATCCAAACATACTGAAGTATTTCGCAGCTATATTTTTAATTTTTGAAATGATG
>NC_042493.1:107376252-107378580 GCF_005508785.2 Acyrthosiphon pisum
TTGATTTTCAAGCATGGAAGCGTCCTTTCCTTTTTCTTTCAAAAAATTATATATTTCCTGACGTAACATGAAAAACCTTTCAAGTACACGACCTCTGCTTAACCATCTAACTGCGGTGTAGTACAATACATCGCCATATTCTGCATTAATTTCAATCAAAAAACTTTGAAATTGTCTATGATTCAGTCCATTGCTTCGTATAAAATTGATGATAGAAACTAATTCTTTCATTATTGAATCCCACGACATAATTTTGGCACAAATTGCATGCTGATGAATAATGCAATGAAAAAATAGCGGTGGTGACAATTCTTTTAATTTAATTTCATTTCATTAATAATAATAGCTTGCAGTCCAATATTTTTGCCTGTCATATTTCTTGCTCCGTCAGTGGTTACGCTAACCAACTTATGTAACTGAAGATCTAATGAAGATATAACGTTTTGAACGTGTAAAAAAATATCTTCACCTCGCGTTATATGATATTCAATTAAATTTCGTTGTTATAGAATTTAAAGCGGGCCGTATTTAATAGACTCGCGGGCCGGATGCGGCCCGCGGGCCGCCGGTTGCCGACCACTGTCCTATATCATGAATAACATCATTGAAGTCATCTTCTTTTTCATCAAGCTCAAACATGTTAGGGAATTTTCATGTCTCCTATTAGCTGATATTTGACGAGATTTTAAGAGGCGTAATGATGGGATAATTGCAGGTGCAAGATCTCCTAAAATGTATATAGATTATATAAGTGAAATAAAAATAACACATTGAATACATTTGTTGGATACTGAACACTGAGAAAATATGGAATTACTAATTTGAGTTCAATGATAAATTATTGTGGAATACGAAAAATGATTCTGAGCGGAGATGGTCATCTATACTTACTACTAAAATTCACTAAGTATATTTGATGATATTATTGTGAATAAAGTGATTTATATATTTTAACCTATTTATGTGAAACTTTAATTTAATGTAACGCCGTAGCTACGTCGTCACAAAATCCTAAAATCTGAGAAATTGGCCTCCTTGTACCCATGGTGCACATTGTTGATAGCTAAGTAGTTAGTATTTTAAAAAGTAACAGAATGTTAGGTAGTATAGTATTGTAGGTGTAACTTGTGTGTACAACGACGATGGTGCAGACGTCTAGCAGTGAAAGAGCGCAGAGAGAAAATGAAATACATAACCAAACGGAGAAGGCGGTACGAATAACGTTAGACGTCGCGGGCGGAAGGGGTAGAGGGAGTATAGTAAAAATATCCTGTACCAATATATCGGAGTGTCTCCGTAATTAATCTATTTTTGGTAATCCCGTCGGCGGACGACGACGACGGCGGCGGCGCGGTAGACACAGCGGGTGGTGGTGGGAGGTAAAAATACAACATAAATTAAACTTAAGAATAGTATAGCATTATATTATTATCTTCAATATTATATCATTGAATTAAAATTCAACACATCCATTAAAGTGATCCACATCACTCCTCATGCATACATCTGACGAGTGCCCTCTTGCCCACATTTTTATTTTTTAAATTTGTATGACCTATGGTAAGTACACCGTCAACATCACATAAAAATCTATATTGTATTGCAGTTCTATCACTTCATCATTTTATTTGACACATAGTCTATGGCTATCAAAAATTAAATTATTATATTATATACCTACCAGTACGTTTTGTACAGTGACCATGGATTCACCGGTATAAATATAATACACCAACAGTTGTAAGATGTTGCAGTCTAACTCTCTTAAATTTACAACACCTTTTTCCCCTTCAGCGAAACTGGGGAACATCGCACGGAAATATGGACTAGTTGTTAATAAAACTACTTTATGTGCACAAACTAATACAACGTCATCCGTTTCTAACTTAATATCACAGAACACTTCTTCTCTAAAAACATAAAACTCATATAAAACACATAAATATTATTATTTATTTTGATATCAGTTAAAATGACTAAAACGTCGTAGGTACCTGCGTAAACTTTGTAAGACTTCAAATAAACTGCGAGTATGACAGCTGTTTATATATATTTTAGGTTTACATCCATTGGAGTTCAGAACTTGCTTTTGGCCACTTATCCGAGGCATAATTTGTTTTACAGAATCCATTTATTTTACAGACGTACGGTGCGGTAGCATACTATACTAGAGCACTATAATAGCAGGTTTATGCATCCGCCATTTTGGTTGCAAAAGATTTCAGATAACCCATTATCATATATCTTCATAAAATATTTTGTCATCATCTAGTATTCTAGTCTATGCTTAAATGTTTCTTTGGTTCATATTATACTTAACTAAAGATC
>NC_042493.1:107378680-107378871 GCF_005508785.2 Acyrthosiphon pisum
GGTGTCGGTGTCGTTACGGGTCGGGGTGGCTTGTACTACCTCTGGCTTTCGCTTGAGGTAGACTCGCCCGCGCCCGTGAGTGTGTTAGTCGCTTTTTGGGGACCCTATCGGAGTGTAGTACGCCGGGTCGTACGCTATCTCCTCAAGCCCCTCGAACGCCGCATACCAATCGTCTCGGTTATTCCGTCCGA
>NC_042493.1:107378921-107383249 GCF_005508785.2 Acyrthosiphon pisum
CTGGATGTGATGAACATAATTATTGCACACAGATACTGAGGCATTATTTGGTACTCTTGAATCAACAACGGTGGTAAATGAAATTAATGGTAATAACAATGAATCTTAACCTAAGAAAGAAAAGACCTAGCACGAAAGGTGATACAAGACAATATAGGCAGTACAGAAAGGAAAATAGGAATTGTGGAACTAATTATACAACAAAAAACAGGAAAATTATCCTCTACATCTCTCTCCGCCTGCCGAACCAAATGCAAGTCAAAAGTTGATCACAATTTACGAATAAGTATATTTAACCTTTATTGGTCTATGAATAGTCACGATAGGCAGATTTCATATATTTCAGGCCTGATTCATAGTGCCGTTAAAAAAAAACCTAGAGAACTAGTCTATCATTATTCCGTTCCAATATACAGAAACCTTCTTACTGTGTGTAAAGCTTGCTTTTTAAATATTTTTGGTGAAAAATTTTGTTAGAAATATTTGATATAAAAAATTATGTTCACCAAATTAAAGAGGAAGAATAGCTCCAAATAACAAAAAATCTCCTGAAGAAATAAAATTGGTAATTGATTACATTAATAATCTACCTTCTTATAAGAGAATTATTGTCAAAAACAATAAAAATAAAAATATCTCCCAACACATTTCACATTACAAAGTGCATATGATGAATACAAACTAACCGTTTAAAAACCAGTTAGTAGATATCTACGCGAAAAATATTTCACTCCATTCAGAATCTAAAAGTCTTAAAAAGGATACATGTACACAATGCGATAGGTTTAAAATTAAATTTTCTAACAGTATACCTCACGAACAAAGAATTAATCTTACCACAGAGAAAAATAAACATCGAGAGGAAGGAGAACAGGCATATGAAACTAAACAAAATTACATTACAACAATGTCAACTGACACATGTGTATTGTATTTTGATCTATAGCAATGCCTTCCTAGTTCCTACTTCTGAATCAGAAAGTTCTGTATCATTTTACAAAAGGCCGTTATGAACCTTTAATTTGACAATTCATAACAATAAAACGGCAAGCGCTTCTATTGTTGCCTATGGTATAAGTCACTAACCAAAAGAGAGAGCTAATGATATTCATGCCTTTTTAATTATTTAAAAAAATTACCAGAAGAAATGTCTAGTGTAATAATGTATATTGTATAGTGATTTGCTGCCCAGGGCAAAAAAAGAACTGTATTGTTATAGACATGTGCTTATACTTTTTAGAACAAGATTCAATTACTACAATTTACCATAAATGTATGGTTCGGGGCGACTCACGAATGGAATGTGACTGATCATGGCAAAATTGAAAAAGCACGTAAAAGATACCCACATTCAATAAGCCACCCATATACTGGATGCAGTTTATTTGTTGGGCTGGGAAAAGGAAATTTGTAGTTAATGAAATAAACCAAGATACATTTTTTGGCTTTAATGTTTTACTAAAAATAAAATACCAAATGAGAAAAAATATGGGGATGGTGACAAATTTATATTTCGTGATGTTAAATGGTTTCGTTAGATGGCCATAATTGGTATTTTTCTTGACATAAAAAAAGCATTTGATTAGGTTGACCAAGATATATTACTAAAATAATTATTCTTATGTGGTATTTGAGGTGTTACTTAATTAACTTAACTAACTTAATTAAATCCTACCTAAAAGGAAGGACACAAAGAGTGAAAATTGATAATAAATTGAGTAATTGTGCTAACATAAATTACTCAGTACCACAGGGTACTGTACTTGGACCGTAATTGTTCATAATTTATATTAATGGCCTTCTCAATCTGTCCACAAAGGCTAAACTTATCTGCTTTGCTAATGATACAGTTATTTTAGTAAATAATCGTGAACAAACATTAATGATTTATTTAAAACAGCTGAGAATTGTTTTTCAATGGTTAAAAACTGGTTTGACAATAATTCTCTAGCAATTAACATGGAAAAAACCAAATATATTAATTTTAGAATAAAAAACACTTCTTTATCTGGTGATCAAATAATTACGTTCCATTCGCATAGCTGCCGCAAAAACATCGACCCAAAAATCGTATGCAACTGTGTTACTCTAACTCGGGTAACTTTATTAAAATATCTGGGTGTTTATTTTGATGAAAACCTTAAATGAACATTCATACTAACCATATTAATAACACGATTAAAAGATTTTTTTATATATTCAAATCGCTCAAACACATATTAAATTATAAACTTAAAAAGTCAACATACATTGCACTTGTACAATCAATCATCTCATATGGTATTTCATTTTTGGGAGTGACGCGGCTACGACGGTTCGGTAGTGTCGTGATGTCCGTGGTAGGCCGGTCGCTGTATGTGTGTGTGGGTGTGGGTTGATGATGGTAATGACACAACACACGGTTTATAATAATTTGCAAAAATGTAATATTATATTATAGGCATATATTACAATACGCTTGCGCGTTTAACAGAAGTACGATATATATAGTCGTGAACCGAAGTAACAAACGATACGACGTGAAAAACAACAATTTGTAGCGAGGACGCCGGGCAGTTGATGTTGCGACGGTTATTCGGACGAGGACGGTGATGTCGGTTGGACGGTCGACGTACGAGAGGGCGAGCTACCGGCGGCCGGTACTCGTCTTGCGCGACTCGCCTTCCCGTCCCGCCTTGTGCCTTTTGTGGCGTGGTGGGAGAGTTGGCGATGTCGCGCTGTAGCCCGTGGTGGCGGTTGACAAAAGCATAGACCGGTCGCTGCGGTACCTGTACTTTGTACTGGTTGCCGCTGCGTACCGTGTCAGGAGGTACTTACCATACCATACTCTTTTTAACCTTGAAGTAACACTTAATTCACTGCTCAAATTCATTTTCAATATACCTTGCATGCATCAAACTTCGATTTTACATAAAGAGATTATTATATTAAACCTAGTCTTTATATTTAAAAATATTTGTTTATTAATGTATAGTTTTAAGGAGGACATAGCTGTTCCAAGCCATGATTATTCTACCGACTAAAATTGAAATCCAATGTCATTATACCAAATATTAGAACTGTTTTTGGACAGCAATGTCGTCAATTCAAGTTTGTAAAATTTTATTGTGATCATAATTTAAATGTAAATAATTTTAAAAGTTACTTAGTTTCAAAAGTTATAAAAATTATGTTAATACTCTGTTTTTGTAATTTTTCTTGTTTTAGTTTTATTTAGTCTATCTGTTATCTACTTTTTTTTTCTTACGTAAAAATTTGTATCTAACCTTACTAATTACGTTCGTCGTGAACTCCCTCCTCTAGCACAGCCATTGGCTTTTGAGGAGATCCTTTTGAGGAGGAATTTTTAAGCTTCAGCTTAGGCTAATACTATTTGTAAACTTGTTTGATGGAAAAATAAACTTATTATTATTAAAAAAATAACTATAACTGTTTTAGATTGAACTTGATTTACAGTATTTGTACCCAGATAACGAGTTTTTATTAGGTACTTAATAAAATTGATGTTTTTAAAGTTAAATATAAGAATATTATAATACTATACTGTAGGTACTATACTATACTTTAATATAATATAATTTTAAATTTGAAGTTTAACATCTGAATACTGTCGAAGAGTTAAAGGCTCCTTCTAAGCTAGGTAAATATTAAATACTCAATAATTATTTTCTTGAAACTTCTTTAATTTACCTCATTAATATTTTTATAGTTAACGGCTACATATCTTTTTTGAAATTGCTGCCCTTATTGTTTCAACCTCTCACTATAAAGCTTAACAATAAGCGAAAAAGAGAGTGTATGCCCTCAGTTTGGAGACCATCAAAAGTGGAGCAATGTGATACTTTTATATCATTTATACCTGTAAGTTTAATTTTTAAAAGTAATTTAAAAAAAAAGTGGGTAAGTAGATGTCGCTCTGCCGTACAGTAGGTTACAAGTGATTCAATGTATAATGGATTGTGTTTAATTTTAATCCAATGATATAATATCATTGTATAAGAAAAACGATTCTGAGTGGAGACGATTTGTCAGTCTGGATATATTTCATATTGTTATTATTTAATATATCCTGGAAGTTTAATTAATATTATAATATTATTATATTTTATTCGTTTCCATGGTAATTAGTCTAGTCAATGATAGTGATGTTGCGATACTATCGATATGAGTACAGTATCGATACAATGTTTCGATACTTTTACTTGGATCTAAAGAAATATACTCGTATCGAAATGTAAATTAACAATTTTTCTTTTTCTCTTCCATGATGAAATAAAATTGTAATTGGATTATATTCAATACGAGTACACTGTGCTATTACCACACGC
>NC_042493.1:107383299-107384918 GCF_005508785.2 Acyrthosiphon pisum
AGCTATAAGGGTTCTATAACCGTTATTATAGGCTAGAAAAAAAAACACATTGAGTTTATTAATGTACAGTAGTAAGTTACATTTATCTAAGAAACTGCAAGAACTTGACGCGGCTACGACGGTGTTGGTCTCGTGTCCGCGGTGAGCCGGTCGTAGTACGCTAGTGGTACGTGAGTAACACTAAGGAGGTGGAATCAGTAAATTCAAATTTAACACTGTGTGGTGTTGACACGGTCCACGGGGGGACGTTTATTTTCGTAGTAAAACAAATACAAGGATATTGTCACAGTATTATAATGTGTGGTCAATATATATAGAAACGCGAAGATGCGGTCCGGTCGTTTCGGTGGTGCGCTTTCGATAGATCGTTGCCGCCGGCCGGTACTCGTCTTGCGCGACTTACCTTCCCGTCCCGCCCTGTGCCTTTGTGGCGTGGTGGGAGAGTTGGCGATGTCGCGCTGTAGCCCGTGGTGGTGGTTGACAAAAGCATAGACCGGTCGCTGCGGTACCTGTACTTTGTACTGGTTGCCGCTGCGTACCGTGTCATACTCCCCTGCCAAACCGCCACACGGGGTACGTTGTACCGGTGTCGGTGTCGTTACGGGTCGGGATGGCTTGTACTACCTCTGGCTTTCGCTTGAGGTAGACTCGCCCGCGCCCGTGAGTGCGTTAGTCGCTTTTTGGGGACCCTATCGGAGTGTAGTACGCCGGGTCGTACGCTATCTCCTCAAGCCCCTCGAACGCCGCATACCAATCGTCCTCGGTTATTCCGTCCGAGGTCGGTGATTGGTGTGGCGGTGTATGGCTGGTAGACTTTTCCGGCTCCTCGGAGTTTTCGTCCTTGGGCGCCGGTTTGTCTACCTCCATCGGTTCCGGCGGTGTTGAGCCGGTAGGAGGTGCGCTGGTTGCTTCTGGGTCGGAGGTTAGCGTAGGTCGCTTGGCAAGCCGATGTTGTTGGCTTGCCTCGGTTTCCCTTGCTTTCCTCTTCTCCTTTAGCTGCTGGAACTTCCGGCGGTTCCGCGCCAGTTGTGCCTCCGTCCTCACCCTTACCGCCGGGCCTGGGGGTACCCCCGTTGTCCTGGGTACCGGTTTCGGCTCCGCAGGCTTCACGGGAGCAGGTGTTATGGGGGCAGGTGTTGCTGTGGCTGTTGTTGTGGAGACAGGTGTCGTGGTGGCCGGTGTTGTGGGAGCGGTTGTCCGTGTCGGAGCTAGTGGCCTTGTTAGCGACGGGGTGCGGCTGCTGGGTGACGATGTTGACTGTGGTCGTTGCGGCCGCAACCTCCGCTGGATGTCCGCTGTACGGTCCGCCCAGCCCCGGTTGTAGATGGCCGCCCGCACTGGGTCCTGCAGGAGCTGGTGGGTCGTCATCCTCGCTACCTGGGCGGCTGTTCGCGGCTCATCCTGGCCACCGGATACCAGCCCCAGCCGTTGGATGAGGTCGGCCACCTGTTGCCACTTCTCCTGCTGTTGGACGTTCATGTTTTCTGTGAATGGTGTCAAATACATATATAAAAAAAAAATTATTTTTGCCCTATTGGTGCGCGTTTGAGGCATGACACATGTATTTTTCGTGGTGGTTGCTGGTCGGTAAGAAGACTCCTTTTCCGACCTGCTTCGCT